>NW_014577210.1:441250-443750 GCF_000485595.1 Priapulus caudatus | reverse complement strand
TTTTAGAAGATGACAATGATTATATACGGACGATATTCTAGGAATTGGAGATTATAAAACAGTAACAAAAATCGCTCAGTCATGCTCCAGATTAGCTGAATCAAAAATATTAGAATTTAATATGAACAAAACATATCAAATTCACAAACAAAGAAAGGATAGAGAAGGAGATCAAGGCAACCAAGGCAATAGGCAACCAAGCCAATAGACAACCAAGTAATCAAAAAATGCACCAACTATTTATACTTAGAGGATTTAATTAATGATATAGGAGGTTATAACGATATGATAAGAGTCCAAACTGAAAAATGTTGATGATGAGCCGTTATATGATGAGCGAAATAATATTATTATCATGAGCAGAAGAGCAAAATCATGGAAATCATACTATAGAAGCAAGAGTGAAATTATACGAATGCACAATTTTACCTTCCTTCCTAAATAACAGTGAAACATGGACTTAACTAACTAAGGAAAGAAGTAAAAATGTTGGAGGATTTCCAAAATGAGTGCCTGCGCAAAATAATAATCACGCAGAAAACGCAGAAAAATCTACGGAAAGGCATTGAAAGACGATGAAAATTCCAAGGAAAGATACGGAGAAATCTGTAAAAATAACATATAGTTTCTATACGTAAATTGTGGTAAATACATTAAAAACGCATTATTTTATTGAAAATCCCCATATTTACTTATAAAACATTTAAGAGATGGCGCTGTGGCATATAAACATTGGCTGTAGTTTGATGAAAAATGTTTAATGAATGACGCACTTATTCACTTTTGACAGCGAGTGAAAATGCGGAAAATTTTCCTCTTCGATGCGAAATGCATCGGCCGGGCATTTCATTATTTACGAAAAGTAAATAGGCCGGCAAAAAACGGTAGGTACAGGAACCGGTAACGTCGGTCACGCCTCATTCATGCCCATCAACGAAAAAGGCGGAGCTTATTCCGATTACGGAGATGCGAAAATTCAACAGAAGGACGTAGCGAAGTGCGCTAAACAGCGTGTTATTTTCGTTTTTGTGCCAAACTCTATCGTAGGAAACAGTTCTAGCCTAGCAGAATGCCCTAGTTCCTGAGATCGGCGATTTGGTCCTGTTATGGGTCCCCACCTATAAAAATATCAAACAGAGGTGCGGCGTAGGCTGTGATTGGAAGACACAAAGTGTCAATCCTCGGCAATCCTCGGCATCATGGCCGCATCACGTCCAGCTAATCTTTGATTCGGTCCGAGATATGGCTGTTTTGTGGTTTTCCGGGCGGTTGCATGATTGTGTTCTCCAAATATTTTGACGGAACTGAACCTGGTACGGTAGTAGAGTTACTATCGCGGTGCAGTAGGAAACGCGCATAACCATTTCCAAGTGGGGGGGGGGCATTAAAGTTCTAACTTTCGCTAACGTTCTAAGTCGCCATGTTGAATCTTTTTGAAGCATCCGGGATTGTAAGTGTATCATGTGAAGACTCATAAATAATACAGGCATGTTTTTACGTAGATTTTCTCCGATTCGATCGCTGCCTAAAATCTCCTCGTTTTTACGCGTATCACCGCGAATAAATCTCGCTTCGTGTTTTGCGTTTAACCATCTTGTGAATAATCTACAGTAACAATGAGTGTCTGACAATCGTTTTGAAAAAAACTTTTTTTTACACGTTCGATAAATACGAATTAGTTGGTTTATGCAAGGATTTAATTGTAGCCACAACAAACTCTGACACTGTTTACATGGATTGGGGATCGCAATTCTTCTTGACTGGAACAATAAATCTGATTTTAGAAGGCTTGCTTTGCCCTGCGAGAGAAACTAGGAAAAGTCTGAAGATCGAGATCCGTATATGAGTCTGGCAAAAACCTGCGCGTTATAATTAAGTTTTAATACATTGCGAAATGAGCAACACGCGCACATGTCATTCATCCACATTGTTTGCTTTTTAATATTTTATTTTTCTCTTTTTTTAGTTAATATTTAATCAGTTTCAGCGCAAAATGTTGCGCACATTTCGCTCCTGAACTTAACTGGAATACATATCTGCGTAAAAAAAGAGTTAAAAATCGCGTTCCAAATCTAGCGTCGACGTAACGTTATGGCGTAAGCTTGCTGCACCGATAGCATACACGACATGGAAAACTCGGAGCCTACACAAGAATGAGATCCTTAAAATAAGAGGCATCAGATCTTTCTCAAGAGGCGCATGCGCGTTTTTCTCGCCGCAGCTATCAAATTCCGATCCTTCACATCAACGCTCGATCAGGGCCGCCCGCAGCGCCCAATTACAGACGAGCATCGTCGCCACGGATCGAACAATTATAGCCGGTTAGCTAGCGTGGTGTGCGTGCGTGCTAGCGTGGTGTGCGTGCGTGCTAGCGTGGTGCGCGTGCGTACTAGCGGGGTGTGCGTGCGTGCTAGCGTGGTGTGCGTGCGTGCTAGCGTGGTGTGCGTGCGTGCTAGCGTGGCGTGCGTGCGTGCTAAAATGGTGTGCGTGCGTGCTAGCG
>NW_014577210.1:434691-437480 GCF_000485595.1 Priapulus caudatus | reverse complement strand
CAGTGGCGTGGCGTGCGTCTACAGTGGTGGCCAGTGCGGTGCTAGCGTAGCTGTGCGTGTGTGCTAGCGTGGTATGTCGTGCGGCTAGCATGGTGTGCGTTCGCGTGTAGGTGCGTGTCGTGCAAGTGCTAGCATGAGCTGTGTGTGCGTGCTAAAGCGTGGTGTGCGTAGCGTGATACGCGTGGGGTGATATCTGTGCTACATAGTGTGCTGTGTGTGGCTTAGCGTGGTTTGAGCGTGCGTGCTAGCGCGTGGTGTGCGTAACGCGTGGCTAGCATGGATGTGCGGAGCGTGCCTTAGCATGCGTGTGCGCGCGTGCTAGCGTGGGTGCGAGTGCGCAGCTCATAATCGTGCGTATGCGCGTGTACATGCTGCACAGTGCGTGCTTGCAATATAGGTCGTCGCGTGAACAGCACATTGCTGTATTAAGCATGGACGCTGCGTGCATGCCACCGTGGTTGTATTAGCAATGGCGTTGCGTGCCACGACACATTGCCTATATCTGCGACAGAAGCAGGCCAGAATTCTCATCCGCTCATGCCGCATGCCCCGCGGATGGCTTTTAGATTGCATTCGCGTTGCTATTATTCACAGTTGTTCGAGCCTTGAAGTGAGGTCACCTAAAACCACGCCTCCCCGCTAATGAGGCTCACTTCGTGGGGATACGGAGCGAAGAGAATGCGATCTAGGATTGGGTGCTAGAATGGAATGGGGGAGGTGATGGGTGATGAAGGATGGATGGTGAGGGCATGGGTGGTGAGGGATGGGTGGTCCGAAGGGAATGGATTGGGAGGAGGGATTTGGTGGTCAGACGGGATGGGTGGTGGAGGGATGGGGGTAAGGGGGATGAGGTTGGTGGAGGGATAGGTGGTGGAACGGCGACTGGTGTGGAGGGATAGATGGGGAGGGATGGTGGTGGGAAAGGGATGGATGGGAGAGGGATGGTGGTGAAGGAATGGATGGGGGGAGTGGATGAATGGGGAGGGATGGTGGCTGGATCGGGATGGGTGGTGAGGGGATGGTGGTGGAGGAATGGATGGGGGAGGGATGGACTGGGGAGGGATTGGGTCGGTACTGACGACAGGGAAGGGTGGAGAGCGGAATGGGCTGGTGAGGTATGGATGGGGGGAGGCAATGGGGAGTGGTGGAGGGACCTGGGTTGGTGGAGGGATGGCGTGGTGACGGGATCTGGATGAGGAGGGAATGGTGGTGAACGGGATTGGGGTGGTAGAGGAATGGCATGGGGGATGAGATGGGTGTGGAGGGATGGGTGGAGGAGGAGGATGCGGTGTGACGGGATGGATGGGCGGGATGGGATAGGGTGTAGGAGGGAATGGATGGGGAAGGATGGTGGTGGAGGATATGGGGTCGGTGGAGGAGGATGGATGGAAGAAGGGATGTGATGGGGAGGGGATGGGTGGTGGAGGGGACTGGAGCAGACCTGGGGGAAGGATGGGTGATGGAGTGGGATGGATGGGGGAGGCGATGGACTAGGTGAACGGGAATGGATGGAAGTATGAAATGGGGAAGGATGAATTGCGGAGGTGATGTATTGGGGATGGATAGATGGAGAGGAATGAATTTGAGCGAGATCGGGCAGTGAGGGAGGGGTGGCAGGGTGGAACTGGCCAAGGAAGGGTGATGGGTTGATGGCCGCAGTGATGATGGGAGAGATCGAAGTTGTGGTGATGAATAGTTGATGGATGGATGGGGGCAGGGATGGAATTAGTGTTAGGGACAGAGGCAGAGCAACAGTAGCGCGAATTCTTCATCACGTGTCATTCATTATCAATAGCGAAAATCAGAGAGGCATCGGAAAAAGGAAAAAAAGCGTGCTGGACGAGCGCAAAAAAAAGAGAGGAGACGAGAGAGCGCGCGGCCGCCGGAGCGAAGAGCGAGCAAGAAAAGATCGGCATTAGCGCTCTATTGTACGAAGCGAACGACTACTTGCCAAACTTCTCATCATACCTGGTAGGCAGTCGGTCGCCTTGTTCTTGACTTTTGTTCCATTCCACAAATTTCCTAGGCTCAAAGGAGCGTCACCAAGGTCTGCAATTAAGAACAAGTAAACAGGCGATTAATTACGTTTTAAGCGTTTAACCGACGAACTTCTCTTAATCTCCTCTCTCTCTCATCTCTCTCACATATATATATGTATATATACCTGTAATCTGTATAATTGTGTTCAGTTTGAACCATTGTTAGATCTACTAACTTTTCAACTAGCGTGCAATTAGTGTGGAATTATATAGTACGTCATTACTAATTAGCCGACACAAAGAGACCAGCAGTTACACTCTGCAAGCTACCCGCCACCAGCATGCAGCAGCAGAGCATCCTGCTAGCTAACTAGACAACATAAGGCTTCCGTGTTCTCGACGTTGTATAACTATACCTAACTAAGAGTTGTGCAACCAGAACCTCGGTGCTCCTTTTACTGAATAGTTAACGGTTGAATTCTTCTTCCTGTGATCTGTTTTCGTTGCGAGACGCGGGAGAGGGCGGGACTACTCTAACTATAGCCGAAATTCTATAAAGTTTGTTTACCAACGAGTGGCCGTGTGCGTGCTTAGCAAAACGCGCTGTGAGCGGAAGAAGGTAAACAAAGGCCTGCAAACGCGGAAAAGTGCAAATATATTCTAATAACGTGTTATGCCGTGCGTGGGCGTTGCGGAGCTGCACTATAAATTGGCAGCTAGAGTTTCTAAGCGCGCGAACAGATGTTTACACATTCCGAGGGAGAAGGGAGAATAGGGGTGTGAGAGGAGAGAACGAGAGCTAGAGAGAGA
>NW_014577210.1:426446-432166 GCF_000485595.1 Priapulus caudatus | reverse complement strand
CTCTCTCTCTCTCTCTATGCTCTTCTCTTTCTCTCTCTCTTTTTCTCTCTCTCTCTCTCGTGCTTTCGCTCTCTCTTCTCTCGCCCTCTCTCTCTCTCTCTCTCTTCTTTTTCTTCTCTCTTGCTTCGCTTCTTTCTATCTTCTATCTCCCTACTTCTTTACTCTCTGCTCTCTCTCTCTCTCTCTCTCTCTCTCTCTCTCTCTCTCTGCTCTCGCTCTCCTCTCTCTCTCTCTCCTCTTCTCTCTCTCCTCCTCTCTCTCTCGTCTCTCTCTCTCTTCTTCTCTGCTCAGTCTCTCTCTCTCTTCTCTCTCTCTCTCTCTCTCTCTCTCTCTCTCTCTCTCTCTCTCTCTCTCTCTCCTCTCTCTCTCTCGCTCTCTCTCCTCTCCGCTCTCTCTCTCTCTCTCTCTCCTCTCGTCTCTCTCTGTGCTTCTCTCCTCTCTCTCTCTCTCTCTCTCTCTCTCTCCTCTCTCTCATTGCCCGTGCGCGCACAGTAGCTGACTCTGTAATCCCCGCCCTGGCCGCTGGCCCAGCCACCTAATCCTCCGCACTCGGCGCCCCGACAAGTACCGGAAGGTGCATAGGAATCAAACCCAGCGCGAAACATTAGCTGGCGTGTGAATTAGGTTCGCGCGAACGCAAACATGCCCTGCGCTCGTGGCCAGCTTACGGCAATTAATAAGCACGATTAATGTGAAATCGGACGCTGTGCTTGCGAGCGCGATACCGCGAGCAGCTGATTTGCCGTATTGGCATCTTAATCCGAATTTTCTTATGCTGACACGCTGCAATAACATGTCAGAGCGTGGATTACTCGCTATTGCTGATAGATAGATAAGTTCGTTACTCCCCCGCCGCCTGAACAGTCAGTGATGTGCTGAGAAGGTGGCGCACGTGCTAGCGGTTCCCAGATGTGAAATAATCCTCGATGATAGCAGCGTGATTTTATGTCGACATGCATTTATTTCGATCGCGTGCAAAACAACACCGAGTCACCAAACAGAAAGCTCACGGATTATGTGCCGTCATTCCTTCGCCGCGGGGGTGGCGCGGCAACACGACGCATGCTGCCGCGAGCCGGTGCCGCCACCTGCCGACACGACTTTTTTTTTGGGCCCGGGCCCTCCGCTGACAAACAAACGCGTCCACAATGTGACGTCACAATAGAAGTAAGGCGACATCTAGCGGTGGTTCGAGGCAGTGAAATCGCGCCGCGTTGGCTCGGCGAGAGCAGAGAAATAATCGCCGACTAACGTGTGCTAGCTGTTACTATGCAGACAGCAGCGGCGCAGAAGACCGGGGCGCGTTTCCCCAGTGCAATAATATATATACTATATATATTAATTATATATATATATGATATATATATATATATGTATATGTGCGCAGCGGCTGCGTTTACGATCGCACGCATAACCAACACACTTAGCGGCAAAGTAATCGCATCCGCACGCATTCACCCAAAACCTCCCCCCAAAAAAACGAAACGCACGTAGGCATACACTGCGCCTACACCACACACACATAGTCCTACACTACACATACACCACGCACACATAGACATACGCTACAGCATGACACCACACACAGCATTAGACATACGCTACACATACACCACACACACATAGACACACATAGACCTACACTGCGCCTACACCACACACACGTAGGCCTACACTACACACACATAGCCATACACTACACATACACCACACACGCATAGACATACGCTACACATACACCGCACACGCATAGACATACGCTACACATACACCACACACACATAGAATCACGCTCACATACACCACACATCAACGTTAAGTCATACCACTACACATACACACACACAATAGACAATATGCCTACACAATACACCACACACACATAGACATACGCACACTACACCACACACACATAGACATACGCCGATACACATACACCAAGCACACACATAGATACGCTACACATACACCACACACACATAGACATACGCTACACATACACCACACACACATAGACATACGCTACACATACACCACACACACATAGACATACACTACACATTCGTGCTCCTACATTGCACGATGCGTTCGCACTAGCGAACAGCAGTGAGAGACCAATGGATACCTTACAGGGCGCCCTGTTCACACGGGATTCACCCCGAAATGCGTGAGCAGCATCAGTGTATGCGTTATTACTCGCCCTCCCGCTCTTTCTCCCTTTTCCTGTTCCTCGCGCTACATTTCTTCCCCGCCTCTCCCCTTCCGCTATATCTTCCGTCTTTTTCACTCTCCATATTTCGCTCTCTCTCTCTCTCTCTTTCTCCCTCTCACTCTCTGTCTCTGTCTCTCTCTCTCTCTCTCTCTCTCTCTCTCTCTCTCTCTCTTTCTCTTTCACTCTCTCTCTCTCTTCTCTTTCTCTCGCTTATTCTCTCTCTTCTCTCTTGTTCGTTTCGCGACCTGGTCGGTCTGGCTGACTGGAGCCAAACATTTCTATGCTGATCACTCATATTTTAAGCTGTTTTTTCTTACTTACTTACTTGGTCTTACCTTAAATATCTTGTGTACCGGCAGCCTCCACCGGTGACACACCGTTGTTAACCTAGCTTATATAAATGAATTGGTGTCGCGAATAAAAGGCAACGCCTATCTGCTTTGGGCTGTGGGCATTGCCAGGCGCAGTGCACGCGTATCCTGCGAGCCATCTCACAAACCAGCGAATTGACTGGGAACCCTAACCCATTCCAGATGGAGCTGCCCAACTCTTACAGGACTATACTCTAAACTTTTCACATTTAATTGCAGTGTGGCCCAACGTTAATACTTTTGACAAACAGCAAAATGTTAGGTTTAATGTAAATGGTAGCGGAAATGACTACATTACTTCTTTGTTTATTTGTACATCTAAGTGCCGTTTATTTATTCTTTTCTTCATATCAAGCTCCAGCCGATCACACACGTTCTTCTTTTATTCTCTTATTTTCTGCATATATGCGTTTAGGTAAACGTACTAGCGAACGACAACGGTAATCTTACACGAACGACTAACATATCTTAACAAACGGTTAATCTGGAAACATATTCAAGATGGCACATTACGATTTAAACGTCGTGTTTTGTCTAAATTTTGGCCATGTTAGGTGTTAGCTCGCTGGGATGGACAGACAAACTTTCTGCGTAATTACGGAATTCAAATACACGTACGGCAATCATTGCCGAATCTGCCTACTATGAATTTAGAAACACCTTGAATTAGATTTTTTAATAAACACAAATCCCTATTCTTACCACGCTAGGGTTCTTTAGGGTATTTAGAGCCACGCATTAAAAATTCGCGTCTTAACGGTAAGCCGCAATGGCGAAAAGATCGCCCGCGCGCGCGTCACATCCCTAGAGCAACTATCACATGCGCTGCTGCCATAAAGTAGATGCACCGCGTAAACCGCCGTAGCGGCCAGGAGGGGTTGTCACCAACACAATGAGCTAGAGCAAATTAGTTAGTACTATGCCCTCTGTTATTGAATACAGAGCCCTGTTTCGTTGCTGGCATGCGAGCGTGCTCAACACTCATCAGCTGCCTAATACATGAGCTGATTCTACTTGAAAATTTCCTGCCCACAGTATAAAAAACATCTATGCATACTCAAAAAACGCGCCCAACTTTTTTACGAAGCGTACTCTTTGGTGATATCGGGCCATCACGCTTTGACTGATATTTTGGCCTGCAATCCAATGGATAATGCGTACTGTCTCAGACTGTCGGACGTTACTTAACGTTCTCTTATATTAAAAATGTGATCTTTATGGTCTGCATTTGCCCTCTTAGGAAGTTTGGTCTTCTTGTTCAAGATTGTCGCTGATGCACAATGTTTGCACAATATGTATGAACTTCTCTGTCAAGCATAAGTGAATTTTTCGTAGTAGTGTGGCGCCTTTGCTCAGTATCTTCCATTTAATCATGTCAGTCTTAGGTTGTTTTCTTTCAAGTTTTTGATATGTTTACTAAGTTCTGCTGAGTTCCGCAGTATTCTTCTGTTGTTTTCCCTCTTAGTATAGTACTTCACGTTCGGCATGCAAAGCTGCTACGAGCATGCGTCAAACAGTGTTTTCTTATTGAAAATCTTGCGGAGTTGCGCTTTTCTGGAGTGAAGCATTGTTTACGATTTAAAAAAATTCTTAGCGGAACGTTTTGTTTTCACATTCTGGATCAATATGGCTGGTCGTACAAATAATATATGCAAACGCTCTGGTTTCTTCTTCGGTGCTGCTTGGGGTTTTTTCGTAGCGCGAGCTTGAAGTCGTATATCTGTTGTCCGCGTCTACATGCTGCCGTGTGATACTCTGGGCGCTCCCCTTTTTCAAGAAATTTCCTTGCTGGAGCGATATCTCGGACAGTCGCTTGTGTAATGCCAATTGGCATATTTCTTCAGTACAGCCCGGTGGGTTGGTTAGAATTGATGTTACACATATTTTAACTTTGTTGTTTGCGTTTAACTGTACTGGGCATGTGGTTGATTTTTTTTTATTTCCAGAGCTCAAATCAAGTGTCACAATACCAAAAATAAAGTACAATTCTTTGTTTGCCTTTTCAATCGTATATTTTTAGACCATCTGTCCCGGAAGACAGTTTTTCAGTTATGTCTTTCTGCGGCGCTTTCGGATTTATTTTGGTGTTCTCTCTCTCTCTCTCTCTCTCTCTCTCTCTCTCTCTTCTCTTCTCTCTCTCTCTCTCTCTCTCTCTCTCTTTCTCTCTCTCTCTCTTTCTCTCTATCTCTATCTCTCTATCTGTCTCTTTAATCCTCTTTTCATTACGCTCCCTTTCCTTCTCTCTTTCCCCCTCCCTCTATCCCTTTTTCATTTTTCATCTCCCTCTCGCGCGCTCGCTCTCTCCCTATATCTCTCTATTCCTTTCTCTCTTTCTCTCGCGCTCTCTCTTTCCCTTTCGTTTTACTTTCTTTCTTGCCCTAGCTCTCGTTCATACGCATTTACTCGCGCACTCACGCGCTGTCTTTCTCCCTATATTTTATTCTTCATTCAATTTTTATCAAGGCAACTCTAAACACTACTAAAAAAACTTCAGTCGCATATCTTCGTGTTTTTACGTGTCTCGAGGATCTATCGTCGGTTTCGAATGACTATTAGCTGGAATGTTTTGTTGTTTTGT
The DNA here is from genome assembly GCF_000485595.1 of Priapulus caudatus. Lineage (NCBI taxonomy): Eukaryota > Metazoa > Priapulida > Priapulimorpha > Priapulimorphida > Priapulidae > Priapulus > Priapulus caudatus. Next base: position 427,005 of record NW_014577210.1, on the reverse strand, counting down.
CACCTAAACAAGTTGCAATCTAACACCGCAATTAATAACCGTCTGACGTTTCCGAAAGTGCTAGAAGTCACTTTTCTCCGATTCCCACAATATTACTAAGTAGCAACCAATTTTTCGAAGTGGGAACTACTTTTTTCTGCATTCCCCGCCGCCGTATGTCGTTCCAGTTCGCGCGGGGAAGGGGGGAGGGGGGCTTGCGCAAATGTTGTGGAATCCGCTAATGTTGCTGCACCCAGCAGCCAGCATGAATCATCCAGCGATCCGAGATGCTGGTGGATGCTTTATCTATTAGAGCTAACCTCGATCAAGCCAATTAACCCGAGCAAGTGGGTGCACCGTGCGCGTAATAAGGATCGTGAGCAATCAACTTGTTGCTGAGTTATGACACGTTGAAGTGTTTGCGATGTAGAAGCGTTTCCGATTGCGATGACGATAGTAGTAAATCTCAGGTTAATGTGTAACGCTGAAATGGCTTCTATAATTATATTATTTTTTAAGTGTTAACAGCGTCAATGTTATATATTTGGTGAAGGGAATTATGTCACGTGAAAGATATATA
>NW_014577210.1:415875-420901 GCF_000485595.1 Priapulus caudatus | reverse complement strand
CTCTCTCTCTCTCTCTCTCTCTCTCTCTCTCTGTCGCTCTCTCTCTCTCTCTCTCTCTCTCTCGCTCGTCTCGCTCTTCTCTCTCTCTCTCTCTCTCTCTCCCTCTCTCTGGTATCTCACATCTTCTCGTTCTCCCCAGCCCGCTCTCTCTCTCTCTCCCTCTCTCCGGTATCTCTCTTCTTATCCTGCTCCCCAGCTTCGAATGTTTGTGCGCGCAGGCATTCGTCTGCTGTACCGATCATGCTTTTGCCGAGCTCCAGTTGCAGGCACGCGGCCATACATCAACACGGCTACAAACTAACCCGCATGCTGCTGATGCTGCTGGCGGTGAGAGAGGGTCGGGGCGCCTCTCGTTATCCTACCGCTGCTCGGCGAGGAAGACAGCTGCTGACATACACCGACGCAGTGTGTGAATACCACCTCCCCCGACTCGACAATAGGACCTCCCTCCAAACGCCGACCGAGCTTAAACGGGCAAACGGTTTTTTCGATGCGTCTCGCGTTTGTTTTCGTGCGCCTCGCGCTGCATTCAAGCATTAGAACGTGTAATGCTAACAGCGTCAACAGCGGGTTTTTTCTCTCGGACGAGGCGCACACACGAACACGATGACAGCTTGGCCTTGCATCTCCCTGCCCTGATACTCACCGCCCGTCGGGTCGGTCTCGTCGATGCGAATACTCATTCTGACTTGTTCGTTAGCAACTGCAACAGGAGAAGAAAACGTGAAAGAGAGAAGTACAATAAACCCGCCTCGCAATACCCACACTAGACGGACTATTTCAGTGATAGTTTCCTTTCTTTCTACGTTTTTTTTCGTTCGTTCTTTTTGCCGTCGTCGTCTTGATTGTTTTGTTACTACATTTGTCTTCCACCTCCTCTTCCGCCTCCTCTTCCTCGTCTTCCTCCTCCTGCTTCTGTTGCTCGCCCTTCTCCTCTTTCTCTTCTTCCTTGTCTTCCCCCTTCTCCCCTTCTCTTCTTCTTCTTATTCTTCATCCTCCTCCTCCTACTACTCCGCTTTCTTCTCTTCTTTTTCTTCTTTTTCGTCATATTGTTCTTCGTCGTCTTCTTCTTCCTCATCCCTTTCTTCCTCTTTTCTCTCTTCTCTCTTCTCTCCCCTTTTTCTTCGTTTCCTTATAATATTTATTTAAAAAAATAATAATTGTTATAATAATTGTTATCATTTTTTATCTTCTACACGTAATTCAACGCGCGCGGCACAGCGAACGCGTCGCGTATATTTTCGAGTGATGGTCAGGTGGTCAGCTGTACAGGAGGCCGAAACAGCGGGGCCCGATACGGACGCGATCTGTTCTTTTATTCATCCATCCCGGTTTATTGTTTCAAAACGGCATTTCTTTCTTCAAACTGCCTGCGCTCTGCGGCAGCTATTTTAACAAAAGATGGCCTATAACCTGAATGAAACGCATCCGATTTTCCGGCTTCAATCGCTTTGAATACGGATCCAAGTTTACAGAGATTTTCGTTTCGAGAATTAAACCTACCGCATTCATCTATAGCCGATTAGCTAGCTAGCCTGTCTGTCTACCTACGTCCTAAGCGACGTCTTTGTGTCTCATATGCGAATATGTAATCGACTTTATAGTAGCTCTGCGCGCGCTGTCTTTCCTCTTACCACGCACCTTGGCTTTCGTGGCTGTCGCGTCTCCAGATGTGGGAATCTCCTACAGGCTTCACTACGCGATGTGATTTTTGCGCTCCGCCAAAAAACGCAACGCGCTACTGATGCGAGGATGCCGTCTTTCTCTCTCTCTGTCTGTCTGACGCGGGGACGGCGATTATGCGGAAGTGTCGGCTTCCGGGTGGAGGAGCGTAACGGGAAAAAACAAGAGCGAGCTGGAGAGAGGGGGATGTTTGTGTTTGCAGCGCGCGCGCTTTCTCGTTACTCTTCCTGTTTGTATTCTTTCGGCCCGTGTATTTTACTCCCCGGTGCTCGCGTTTCTCCTCGAACATAATAATGATTTGTTTCTTCGCGTCCCTCCGTTCGCGCTGGCGTGGTTGGCAGGGGGAGGAGAATGATGCGTATATTTTTAGGCTGCCACGCCTAGGGATACTAAGAGTCCTGCGGCATCGCCTCTTCTCTAGAGATATAGACCCGCATACGAGACAAAAAAAGGTCGAACTACACCGTAGTCGAAAAGCGACTCGAATAAATTAGCGATATTACGATATCGGCACCATGCATGAGACATCGCTCCCGCTGCATCTGAATCCGCTAACGGTGCACGGTAAGGTTCGAGTCCTGCCGATGACTTTACTCTGCATGATTCATTCGACGAGATTCGAGCCGCACGCATCGGCGTTCGTCTGCGCGCGTCGCGTGTCGCTAGGGTCGCATGACTCACCGTCGCGTGCCGACAAAACCAGCGTCGGTGCATCGTCGACTAGATTCGCGCAGCAACACGCGTACGCGCATATATCTATCTACACACACACACGCTCGCACGCGCGCGCGCACACACACAACACACGCACGCACACACACACACACACACACACACACACACACCACAACCGCACACTCGCATCGCGCAGCACACGACATACCTTGCAGTCGAGTGCGCCTTATCCTATGCCGCTCACAAATCAACAAAGCAGAAATTCGACTATCGGAATATCGAGCGCGACTTGCGGTGTTTAGCGGTGTGGCTCACAACTAAGTAGGTTCGGTAAGTGACGGCCATGCCATTAAGCAAGGCAACGCGAAGCTTCGCAAGGCTTGCGCCAGAGAGCTGGCACATTTAAAACGTTCTTTTAAAGCGCCTAATCCCCAGGCGCGTTGGGTGTAATCAGCCTTCCGCGGCTCAGTATTAGTTACCGGGGTGACACGTCAGCTCGGCTCCATAATTTTAGACAAGCCTGCAATGATCGTGTGAGTCGACAGCGGAACTACAGCTAGTCGCTGTGCGCGCTAAGCGTGCGAGTTAGACAAGCATTGCTTGCTGCCGAGGTTCGAGCCTGAAGCCCATGAGCGCTGTGGTTTTCTCATTTCAGCGTTGGCGTCCTGCTTCGCTCAACGGCCATCCGCAACGGCGCAAGTCGCATCGCACTTTTTCTGCCCCGTGCCAGTTTCGCCAGAGTTCAGTATTCGTACTGATTAACGAAACTCATTCAAACATGTGCGCGTCGGAGAAAATCAGTTTGAATACATCTTTGATATTCTAACCGCGACTAGCTGGTTTCGCTCTCTCAGGCTCCTCTCTCTGTCCTGCTTTCTATATCTTTCTCTCTCTCTCTCATCATCTCTCATTCCTCTCTCTGTCTGTCCTCTTTTCTTCTCATTATCACTCTCTCTGCAGTCATTCTATATCCTATATCTCTCTCCTCTCTCTCTCTCGTCTCTCGTCTCTCTCTCTTTCATTCTTCTCCTCTCTCGCTCTCATCATCACTCGCTCTCCCAACTCCTCTCCTCTACTCTCCGCGCTCATTTCATCATCTCTCTTTCATTATTTCTCACTCCTCTCCCTCTCTCTTCATTCTTTTTCTCATCATGTCTCGTTGCCAGTTTTTCCCCCGTTTCTCTCTCGCTCGATTCCCTTATCTCTTAAGCCTATCCTAACCACGCCGGGCTCGCGTCTTTCTCATGCATCTACATCGGCTGCCCTGATCTCCTTTGTCCTTCTCTCTTGCCCTGCCACCGCTTTTTGCAACAGCAATTCATTCGAACTAATAGCAGTTACATAATACAGTTTCAATGTGATATATAATGGAAGTGGTGTGCTGATGTAGTGTGGTGTAATGCATATCGTGTGTGTGATTTGTGATGTGTGTGTATATATCGATATGTGTGTGTGTGTGTGTGTGTGTGTGTGTGTGTGTGTGTGTGTGTGTGTGCGCGCGCGTGTGTGTGCGTGTGTGTGTCTGTGTCTGTGTTCGCAACAATACGATTACAGACGAAGATGAAAAATACTCATCGTGAATGTTCGTGCCGCATATCGGTGTCATTTCTATCAGTGTTGATAGCGAGGCTGCAGTTTGATGTTTGTTGTCTGTTTGCTGTTTGGCTTTTTGCTGCTTGGTTTGTTTGCTGTTTGACTTTTTGATGTTTGGTTTGTTTGCTGTTTGGCTGTTTGCTGTCAGTTGGCCCAGGCTGCTGTTTGTTTCCGCTAGTCATTTATTTCCTCTGTTTGGCACTGAAATGTCGTCACTGGCCACTTCGCAGCATCAGCCCGATGGCGTGCGTACAGACACGTTACAGCAGCTGTCTCTACTATGTCTGTGAGCGCCGCATGACGTATGAGTGATGAGCGGTAATGCAGGAAAATGCTGTCGTCAGCGCAAAACGTATATAATTAATCCGTTGAGATGTCGTTCATGAAAGATGTAACTCATATTCATGTAATCATGGTGAAGTAACCCGCGATAATGTAACTCATGTTGATGTAACCATTTTTCTGTTACCGTAGTGATGTAACCCGTGATGATGTAACAATGATGATGTAACAATGGTGATGTAATTCATGTTAATGTAACCCATAGTGATGTAATCCGTGGTAATGTAACCATAGTATTGTCACTCATGGTGATGTAAGTCACGGTGATGTAACCCATGGCCATGTAACCTATGATAATATAACCCATGATAATGTAACTCACGTTGATGTAAACATATTGATGTAACCCATGGTAATGTAACCAGCGTTGGTGTAACAATGGTAGTGTAATCAATGTTTATGTAACCATGGTAATGTAACGATGGCGTGGGGGTGTTATCAACAGCTCTGCAACCTTCATCTATTCACGTTAAGCATGGCAGTCATAGCTTCAAATCAATTCACGCCACTGGTTTATCGGACCGTATAAAAATGCGCATCGCGTGAAGCTCGGTAGAGGGGAACCCATCCACGACTCATTACCCCGCGTATTACACTAGAGAAGTCATTTTGCGTGGGCACGGGGAGAGCCTGCGGAAGGACGCGGATTGTAGACCGATGTACTGCACTCTCTCCTCGTCTGTATCGCTTTATCTATCTATCTATCTATCTATCTATCTATCTATCTATCTAT
>NW_014577210.1:411157-415321 GCF_000485595.1 Priapulus caudatus | reverse complement strand
AGTCGCAGCGAAGTCTTATACGTCTGCGCGCTGTTTATTGACCTTCAGTTTTGGTGCTGCCACCCGGTGGCAACGTAAGAAATCGAGATGAGGAATGCTGCTGTGCATTTCCGACAACAGAGGGCGCTACGGCCTAGCAATGCTTCTCGCAAAGCGCCTATAGCGTCGAGCATCTGCATCGTCTATATTTCTATTTTTATCCGCTCGAATCGCACACGCGATAGATTTACGTCGCGAAATCCGCGTAATAATCGTCTTTGCACTACTTCACACCGGAGGGCGCCACCATATGGCTGGAAATAAACGCTTACTCGGCACAGGTTCAAGCTTTAGTTAGTGTTCAATCCCTGACCCTCTATTATGCATGGAATCAAGAGCTGGATGGAATGCACGCTCTAGCTCGAATCCTGCGTTGAATATTTTGAATGTGTAGCTGATTATTAACAATGTATTTCTTTTAGACGAATCACGTAATCTCTTCTCACTCCCAATCTTTACCGACCAGTCGCGGAGGTTGCCGAGTAAGTTCTATATGGTCGTCCGTGCCAACGAGTTTGATAGTAAGGCGATTATTGTCTTTGATGAATAGGCCCTAATTTCAAATACATTTTGAAAATGTTCATTAGGAAACGGACTATTTTCTTACACCGCCGAACCGACGCGCACCGCCTTTGTCTGCGAAATGTTAGGGCTGTAACGATACACATACCTCTCGATTCGATCCGTATCTCGATATTAGCCTCTCGATTCGATTCCTTCGATCTTGTTATCTTATTTTGTATATTTTCATAATTTTGCAATAAAAACCATTTTAACCAACTATTACATACATGCTTTTTCTTAATTTTATATAACAAAATCACCGTAAGCAGATAATTAAAATAATAACAGTAATACGTCAAATGACTAGAAATTATGAGAAATTGCCAATGGATACTAATGGTAAATATAGGGCCCAACTTATAACCAAACATTACCTTTTAGTAGGTACAATAAAACGTCAAAGAACACCATACTTAAGTACGGGACACAGCCTTCCCAAAGAGTGATAAAATTTATTGTAGGTCGACATACAAAGTCAATTAAGTACTGGTCCTACTGGACAAAGCTTTGCCAACAAATAATTAAGTGTCAAAGTGACTAAATAATAATATTTGAATTAATAACTATAAAATAATAAACATTAGAGATTCATAGAATCACAGTCACCTTGCCAAAATGCAATAAGATTGACAAATATAAGTAATAACAAATCTGTACGGTGTAGTTCTCAAACTCGGGAAACTCGAGCTCTGTAAACAACGTGTTACAGAGCGATAGCAATAACGTATACGTATAGCAATAACGTATAGCAATAACGTATAGCAATGACGTATAGCAAGACGTATGTTCAATAACGTATAGCAATAACGTGTAGCAATGACGTATGTTCAATAACGTATAGCAATAGCGATAACGTGTTACAACGTGTTAGCGATGTGCTGTAGCCGCTGATTAGATGTCTGGCGAGTCGTGACTATTGACTAATCAGAGCACGCGTCTCATAGACACTACGGCCGATGCATACAGTCTAAAAATTGAAGCGGGTTGGATCAAATCGAAAATACGGAAAAAAATATCGAGGATCGGATCGAGGGAAGAGAATCGCGATCCGATTCGATTTCGGTGAATCGTGCGCATGCGCATGTATAATGTGGTAATCCAGAAAAGCGTTTTTGAGAGAATTATTCGAGTAAACTTCTCTTACAATGTCTTTTTCTCTAAAAATATATAATTCTCTAACAATTGTGATAATGTAATTGTTTGCCAATGTTCAGTTCGCGCCCATGGACCCTAATTGTGGGTGTAGTCAACGATATGGGCTACTATTTTCTATTCCCATATTGTAATTTTAATTTAACTTTTATTTATATTTTACATTTATATTTTCATTTAATTATATCTAAATCAGCATGGTCGCATGATACAATGTACATCACTGCGGTACAGTTATGGGTCTAGGACATTACCGTGGCAGCAGGCCCAAAGCTCTACTAGTTAGTTTATCACGATACTCAGTAGTATATATACTCGGTATTGTATATATGTGAGATTGCACAGAGTTTATTGTACTTAGAGAGAAGCCTAAAAGTGAAAAATATCGGTGAATTTTATTTGTTTAAAACTTGTACATGTAGTTTGACTTATTTGGTCTTGCATGCATGCAAACCCTTCCTGTGTGATCGATGTCAGTACTGATGTAACTCTAAAGCATTAGCAGCGCCTCGTGATCATATAAGCTTATGAATCCAATACAATGCATTATATCTTCACGGGCATTCTGTGGCCTGATCTATTACATATCTCCATTCCTGCTCGCAGCATTAGCAGAGAATGCAGTAGTCTCCGTAGATTGATTATGCTTTTGCTCGAGAGCGGCTTCGAACAAACACCCGCCTACACGCGCATATATTGTGTTTTTCCCGTGCGCGGTGTGCCTTAAATCTGCTCTCATCTTACCGTCTAGCCATCGGCTGTGTTTACGCGCGTAATTAGAGGTCACGCTTACGGTGTCCGGCCGGCCGGGCCTCGTGCCGCATAATCTCTGTTTGTGTGGTTGCGCCGACGCGCGCACAACACGCACGGGCGCGCGCGCGTTTGAGCGCGTCGCCGCCCCCCCCCCGTTTTCACACGTGTCGTTTATAAACAAGAACAGCCAGGCAGCGAATTAACGAAGCAGTTTCACAGGCGGACCTCATTACACGGGTGCCACTTGCTCGCATAAGTGTCCGTACGCGTGCGCGCATGCGTGCGTGTTTGGACGCGGGTGCATGCTCACGCGCGTGAATGTTTGTTTATGCACTTATATACAACCACGATGGAATTCCCTCTAAGAACACTCTGACCGTCTGATATTGAAATCCTGGTAATTAAGCGTAATTAAATTCGCATAAATCGCCACGTGTCGTGTTTCTCACAGCAGGGTGGTCGCGGTGTTACTATCTGTTGCGGCTGTAGATGAGATTATGAGGTTTGGTATAGTTTCAGGGCTTCCTATACACGACTCGATGAACAAATACGGATGGCAAGCGCACGCGCCGTCATAACACCTGCCAAACACGCAGGCGAATTCAGCAGAATACGATCAACATCTGGCCAGTTTTCTCAGCTTCGTAAAGGTGTTAAGCGAGTGCGTGCGTGCGCGCGTGTGTGTGCGTGCGTCCGTGTGTGTGTGTGTGCGTGCGCGTGTGTGTGCGTGTGTGTGTGTGTGTGTGTGTGTGCGTGCGTGTGTGTGTGTGTGTGCGTGTGTGTGTCGTGTGCGTGTGCGTGCGTGTGTGCGCGTGTGTGTGCGTGCGTGCGTGTGTGTGTGTGTGTGCGCGCGCGCGTGTGTGTGTGTGCATGTGTGTGTGCATGTGTGTGTGCGTGTGTGTGTGCGCGTGCGTGCATGTATGCGCGTGTGCATGTGTGCGTGTGTGTGCGTGCATGTGTGTGTATGTACGTGTGTGAAAGGGTGGGTCTTTTTATTAGGTTCCGCCACCAGGGGGCGTTTCGGGGAGCTTGTAGTTACGCTAATGCCGCACGCAATTTTGTTGATTTACTATGCAGTCAGCGTCCGCATCCCAGCGCCGGTGTGTAGTTGGCATGCAGACATTTAGGTCAGCGAAACGCGGGGCTGTCATAATATTTTGCCAGCATCGGTGCTAATCGGTACATGCGAGTGTACATCGATGGGACGAGGAGAGGTTCGGTCATTCGTGATTATCAAGAAACGAAAGGCTAACGACGATGGAAGCTGCGATGGCAGACACAACGTGTACAAAGAGAAAAAAAAAGGAAAAGCTTCAACCCGAAACCTTTTCTCGGAGATAGACGAGATTTGATTCTCAGAAAAAGGGAAGTAAAATTAGGCATCTTGTGCCGTCAGAAAAACGGATCCGATAAGGAAGGGATCAGGATTATTCCATCCGGTAAGGCCTCTGGGCATTTCGCTGAAGCCTTACATGGTCACGTCCGCACATCGCGCGGTAGGTCTCCTAGATCGAATGGCTCCTAGACCGAACCCATCATAGTATGATAGTATCATGATAGTATTCCCTACGAACGAAGAGTAACGCTGCTTATGCCTTACACGCCGCCCCCTCCCCCACACACGCGCACACACACACACACACACACACACACACA
>NW_014577210.1:403765-407742 GCF_000485595.1 Priapulus caudatus | reverse complement strand
TGAGGGAAGATACTGAGGGAAGGATGCTGAGGGAAGGATGCTGAGGGAAGGATGATGAGGGAAGATACTGAGGGAAGATACTGAGGGAAGGATGATGAGGGAGGATGCTGAGGGAAGGATGCTGAGGGAAGGATGCTGAGGGAAGGATGCTGAGAGAAGGATGATGAGGGAAGATACTGAGGGAAGGATGCTGAGGGAAGGATGCTGAGGGAAGGATGCTGAGGGAAGATACTGAGGGAAGGATGCTGAGGGAAGATACTGAGGGAAGGATGCTGAGGGAAGATACTGAGGGAAGGATGCTGAGGGAAGGATGCTGAGGGAAGGATGCTGAGGGAAGGATGCTGAGGGAAGGATGCTGAGGGAAGGATGCTGAGGGAAGGATGCTGAGGGAAGGATGCTGAGGGAAGGATGCTGAGAGAAGGATGCTGAGGGAAGGATGATGAGGGAAGGATGCTGAGGGAAGGATGCTGAGGGAAGGATGCTGAGGGAAGGATGCTGAGAGAAGGATGCTGAGGGAGGATACTACTTTGTTTACTGTATGTGCCGCATGGTAATGTCGTTTGCTATATAATCTGTTGTCTATTACATATTCGTATGATGTTACATCTGTAGTTAATTTGCTATTGTATTTTACTATTTGCTAGCATATCTGATGTTACAGAGTAATGTCGCTTGCTTTGATATCTGGTATTTATTTACGCACGATTTTGTTTTAAATTCTAAATGAGGGACACAGTAAACGTCGAAACAAACAGGTTCGAACGTAATCCGACGCAAATTTATAGAACATGCTAATTTCTTCGAAACATTACAAAAAAATTGTATATTGCTTGATAACATCACATATAGCAATCTGATATGCAAGCATGCACTTGCACTTATCGTGATAATGCATTAGAAGTACAAAAGCATATCCATATAGGCATTGTTGTCCAGGTTTAAGAATCGTGGAGATGCAAAATGGCGACCGGTGTAAAATTACTCGATAATACAATACATCAGGAGTAAGGCATTAAAGACATCTTAGTAATTAATCAGTCATGAATAATTAAGCATACCCTTGTTACCGTGCTCACGAAAACAAATCTAATACTTCTAGTTTCCAATTCGAAATTTTTTCCGAAGTCGCGCGAATCAATCATGGCGTAGATTCGACGGAGGAGCGCATGCGCGATGACCTCGTCGCGTGACGTCACTCGGGAGGAGCGGAAAAGATTGATTAGCGGGGGGCGACGGTGGCGCCATCTAGACGGTCGGGTCGAACTCTATGAGCAGCTCTGCGTCGGTGCTGCGCTCGCCGTGCGCGTTCGTCGCGACGATCTTATACGTGCCGTCGAAGTCGCGCGTGCACTCGGGAATCGTGATCGTCACAGTGCCGTCGTCGGCATGCTTGACCTGACACTTGCGGCTGTGCTCGATGCGCTGCTTGTCGTGGTAGACGACGATGTCCGGCCGCGGATCGCCCTTCAGCTTGGCCGTGAAGCGCGTCGCACTGCCCTCGACTATCGTGTTCACGTGCGGCGACAGCTGGCTCTCGTAGTGCGGCGCTGCCATCGCTGTCGTCGTTTGTAGTCGTCGGCGGCTGTGGGCACGCAAACGCACGCGTTAGAATGTCGGTCGGCTGGCGGGAAGATGGGAAGGTCGACCGGTCGGTCGGCCGGTCGGTCGGGAGGTCGGGAGGGAGGTCGGGTGGTCGGTCGGTCGGTAATTCAGATACTTATTCCGATAGGTTAAACTCATGTGCTGTCGTGTCTGAGACACGGTATGAAGTGGCACTAGCAACTGACAGGGTCAAGCACGGATGCTCGCAAACAAGTCTTAGACAGAATTAGCTTTAGAAAAAGTTTCGCAGCTCGTTACATTAGGAAGCCCATGCAAAACATGCGCGTACGCGCCGCTGCACGCGCGCTCATGCGCGCACGATTGAAAATAGAAAGATTAGCGTACGCGCTTGACATGCGTCCGTGTACGTCAGGGGTATACGCCACAGGTGTATATATTGCCTGCCATTCGGCTTGAAAAGTGATACGCCTAAAAACTGATGTGGCGCGTGTGTTCCCGCCGATGTAACAGGCTACAGTGTAGCCTATACGTACAGACACACACACACAGTCTATATACGGCGACCATTCGCGCAGATTTCGGGTGGGGGCGGCGCGGACTGTGTCGGCAATTACTCGACGCGCACATCGGTGCGCATGCGTCAGTCGACACTCATCACGGCGGGTGTTGAGTGACGCTGTGCAGCGCTTCGCAGTATGGCCGCCAGGCGGCGGCAGCGGCGGCAAAATAAACCGCAGAGAGAACGCCAGCAATGTCGCTGATGAGGATGGTGATGATGACAACGGCGATGATGACGTGGTGATGTAATTGACGACGATGATCGATGACAACGGCGATCACCGCGAAGGATGGCGAATTCATGACGACGGCGACGTGACGACGGGCGACGATGACGATAGTGATATGACGACGGTGATGATGACGTAACGGCGATCATTGACGATAGGCAAACCAGGACAATGGTGAATGATGACGGCGGTGATGCATAGCGATGGTAGATTGATAGACACAGCGGCCGGATGATGAACGAGTGATGTATGAAACGGCGATCACTGAGGATGGCGATCATTCGACTGACGGCGAGCGAGTAACGATCGGCGACGAAATGACATGAGCAGCGACGAATGGACGACCAGCTGACGTATGACGACCGCCGACGATAACGACAGTGATTGAGACGACGGCGATGATGAACGACAGTGAGAGAAGGACCGAACGTGATGCACGACGAAACGGTGATGATGACGATTGGCTTCATCGAGAAGCGTAACGGGGCGTGTGTGCGTACGGTCGTCGTGCGGATCCGGCCAGTCTGTCCGGCAGCAATGCGACACGTGCGTTGTCGGCAGGCGGCGGCTGTCTGGCCGGCGCGTCTGCGTCGCAAGCCGGAATCCGGAGATTCGACGACTCGCCGGAGGTCAAGTCGTACATCGCGGCTTTGTGTCGGCAACGAATTTACGAGCGCGATTTTTTTTCACAGCGCAGAGCGCCGCGCGCGTCAGCCTGCGATCCGGGTTGTACGAGCGATCGCTACTGCGATGCCGCGTGCGCAGATGCGGCGCTGTGCGGTTGTCGGGAGATGCCCCGTCCCGCGCTCTTGCTCGCTGCGGGGACTGACTATTATGTGCAAGCTGTGTAGTATATATGTATGTGTCTTGTTGTAAATGACTGTGTGTGGCGTATGCCTGCGTGCCGTGTGCTGGCAGCAGGGTGCGTGCGTGCGCTGCGTGGTCATGCGTGGCAACTGTGTGTGGGGGGCGTGTGTGTGCGCGCGCGTTCACGCGCGCATGAGTGCTTCGTTTCGTGGTGTGAATGCGTGGGGGTGTGTATGTGTTGTGTGTTTGTATCTTTCTGTGTGTGCCGTGTGGGCGTGATGTGCGTCGGCGTCTGATGCTGCTCGTGAATGTCGTACGTGTGGTGCGTGCCGCGTGTGTGGCTGTGCGCAGCTGTGTGCGGTGCCGCGTTGAGCTACGTGCGGTGAGTACGGCGACAGAGAAATCAAGAAACGCATTAGAGATGGGAATGCTATCACAATTAAGTCTAAACAGAACCGAGGCGCGTAATCCATGCTACGGCTCGTTACTCGGACGTCTTCTCAGCAGCTGGGCCCCCTCTTACCTCCTCCTCCATCCTCCTCCTCCTCCTCCTCCTCTCCTCCTCCTCATACCTCCTCCTCCTCCCTCCTCCCCTTCCTCTCTCCTCTCTTCTCCTCCTCCTCTGCCTCCATGCCTCCTCGTCCTCCTCCTGAACTCCTCATCCTCCTCCTCCTCCTATCTCCTCCTCCTCCTCCTCCTCCTCCTCCTCCCATCCTCCTCCTCGTCCTCCTTCTAACTCCGCCGCCTCCTCCTCCTCCTCCTCCTCCCTCCTCCTGCCTCCTCCTCTCCTTTCTCTGGCCTCCTCCTTCTCCTACCTCG
>NW_014577210.1:398823-403740 GCF_000485595.1 Priapulus caudatus | reverse complement strand
TCTCTCCTCCTCCATCCTCCTTCTCCTCCTCCTCCTCCTCCTCCTTCCTGCCTCTCCTGCCTCTCCTTACCTCCTCTCCCCCTCCTAACTCCTTCTCCTCCTCCTCCTCTGCTCTTCCTCCTCCTCCTCCTCCTCCCCTCCTTCCTCCCCTCCTACTCCTCCTGCCTCAATCCTCTTCCTACTTCCTCCTTCATCCACCATTACATCCCCGCATGTCGCCGGCACGGTGCAGTAGGCGGTCGGGCGCACGGCCCGCTGGCAATTGTAGCATCTGCGAAGACCATCCCGAGCAGCAGCAGCATACGTGCCAGCGGTGTACGTGAGCGCGGTGTGGGCGCGTGTACGCGTGGCAGGGCGGCGGCTGGGGCAGCAGGTACCCCCCCCCCCCCCCCGCGCGCCACACGCACGCCGCACATGTTAGACACATCAGCGTTGAATGCTATAGCACTGTCGGCGGGCGTGCGAGGCGTCGTGTCGTAGCGCGTGCGCGCACGTGTACGCTATTAGATTGCACGCGACTTTCGCGGCTTATTAGCGGCTTATTAGCTACTTAGCGGCTTTATTAAACAGTCTCGTGTCGTTCTTTAATCAGCTATTCAATCGCGCGTGTGGCAGATGCACAGACATACATCTAGATAGACGGATTGACAGGCAGACAGACAGACATCTAGATAGACGGATTGACAGCCAGACAGACATTTAGATAGACCGATTGGCAGACAGACAGACATATAGATAGACCGAATGACAGACAGACATTTAGATAGACCGATTGACAGACAGACAGACAGACAGACATCTAGATGAGCGGACATTGACAGACAGACAGAGACAGACACATCTAGATAAACGGATTGACAGGCAGACAGACAGACATCTAGATAGACGGATTGACAGCCAGACAGACATTTAGATAAGACGATGGCCAGACAGACAAGACGACCTCATCAGATAGACCGAATGACAGACAGACATTTAGATAGACCGATTGACAGACAGACAGACAGACAGACATCTAGATAGACGGATTGACAGACAGACAGACATTTAGATAGACGGATTGACAGACAGACAGACATATAGATAGACGGATTGACAGCCAGACAGAACAGTCTACGATATGAACGCCGATTGACCAGCAGCACAGACATCTAGATAGACGGATTGACAGACAGACAGAGACATCTTGATAGACCGATTGACACACAGACAGACAGACATCTAGCAGATAGGTAAGCAGCCAGGCAAGCAGATAGGCGGTACGACAGGCAAGCATAGGCGAGTTTACAAACAGATAGGTGCGGGGAAATAGGCGAGTATATACTATATACGCAGATAGGCGAACATGCAAACAGATAGGTGGGTGACAAACAGATAGGCGAGTAGACAGGTAAACAGATAGGTGTTTATCTAGACAACAAGCAGATAGATAGCAGGCAGGCAAGCAGATGGGTGGCAAGCAAATGGGTTTGCAGGCAGGCAAGCAGACAGGTAGGCAGTCAGTCAAAGAGATAGGTAGGGAAGCGGCAAGCAGATAGGTGGGCAAGTATACAAGCAGATGGATGGACAGGCAGGCAAGCAGATATGTGGGCAGATAGTCAAACAAATGAGTAAGCAAGCAGGCAAGCAGATGGGTGGGCAGGCAGGCAAGCATTTAGGTGGACAGGTAGGCAAGCAGATGGGTGGGCAGGCAGGCAAGCAGATAGGTGGGCAGATAGTCAAACAGATGGGTAAGTAAGCAGGCAAGCAGATGGGTGAGCAGATAGGCAAGCAGATAGGTAGGCAGGCAAGTCAAAGACGATAGGTAGGAATAAGACAAGCAGTATGCGCGAACACGCCTTATCAGCTACTGTTAATTGTAATGCACACGCGATGCACGGCCATCGACTTACATGTGATCACACACAAAGAAAGACACTATCTAAATATTTATATATACTTCATGCTGTTGCATGTTGATAAACGAACGTGCGAATGTTTATCGGGCAGTTGAAGCTAAACAACATATCCTGTATGCGACTGTTAAATGTCTAAAATATTATACACTAGCCTAGCTACACGTGCCACCAGAGCTTCCAAGCCCACGCTCTAGCCAAACTTTTACTAGCTCTAACATGTAAGCGCTTCAAAGGTTGACTTTTCGTCCGTCAAAATTTCCTCGTTAAAAAAATCGACGAAAAACAAACAAAGAACTATGCAAGAAGCTAAATTAGATAGAATCAATATATATAAATATATATATGGGCGCGCGGCGCGCGCGCGAGTCGTGTGTGTGAATCAGGGCTGTATGGATGTGCTGATGGTGTGGTGACCGTGTGTGACTGCTGTGCGTGCTGTGTCGTGACACCAGACCCCCGAGAGGAGTGTGTGTGTGTGTGTGTGTGTGTGTGTGTGTGTGTGTGTGTGTGTGTGTGTGTGCGTGCGTGCGTGTGTGTAATTAATTATAGATTTACAAATGAATATAAGAGAACAAGAATTAATAGTAAGCGTGTGACATGTCTCCTACAAGGCACAGGGGCTGCGCCCAGGCGCGCCGGTATATTGCATGCAAATCTCCTAATAACTACAAAAAAAATCGACATTTCGCTAGTGATGACTAAACGATAAACATCCGTGCTACAAAAAACCAGCGCCGCGGCTTGTGCAGGCGCAAGTGTCGAGCATACATGCGTTATTCCTGCCTGACACGCATCGCAAGCATCGTGCCAATAACTCAAGCAAATCCAAGCTTTAGCGGTAATAGCGGTGGCTTTCCATACAGCCGATTCTTTCCGCTTGAGTGAAGGTTATCTGGCGCGATTGCCGGATGATGTCACACTTTGGATGAGCAGTTTTTTGCATAGATGAAGTTCGTGCGATCGTTCAGCCAGCGAAGCTACAGCCGTGTTAGCAATGCGGTCGCTGAAAACTATTGCGCAACGGCTGGGAGTTGAAACTGAACTTGCACTGAAGTTGCGTAACGTGTAATGTTCGACACACGAGCTACTCTGAATAATGAATGGCTCGTGATTATTATTCATTAACGAGCCCTCATCTAATTCTAACTATATAACCTAACCCTAACATTAATCCAACCACAAACCCAACCCAAACTCCAAGCCTAACCCCAATCCAAGACCAAATCCAAACCGCAACCACAACCCAAATGCCAACCCCAATCCACACCCAAACGCCAACCCTAACCGCAACCATAATTCCAACCACAACGTCACACCCAACACTAACCCTAACTCTACCCCAAACCTAACCCTAGCCCAAATCAAACACAACTATTCAAAGTAGTGACTGTTTGAACGTTATATGGTATCTTCGTTCTGTGTGAGAAACGTCCGGTGCGATACTGCACTGTGCCATGCTATTCTATGCTATAATATGCTATGCTATGCCATGCTATGCTATACGGGCCGTATCGCCCAGTGTTCGTCATATCTACGACTCAACAAGCATCAACCGCCATCTTTGTGCAAGAGCACGCGTAAAAACTTTTAAATCTGTACTTTTTCTTTATTACTTGTATATATTGTTAGTCTCGTTGTTAATTGTTAGTCAACTATACGTACGGCTGTGTGTACACTCTCGCTTCACCTACCTTGATTCTTCTCCTCCTCCTCCTCCTGCTGCTGCTGCTGCTGCTGCTACTGCTGCTGCGGCCGAGTCGCTATGTAGTGAAGTCCTCGCGGCGGTGAGTGATGGATGGAACGGATGCGGAGGCAGAGGATATCGGGGCACGCGCTTCGCAGCCGCTACCGTAGGAACGAGTGTTGCTTCGGCACCGAGCTGAGAATCATACTGCGTCTGCGACGCCGCCCCCCGCTGCCTTATATGGTCGACGTTTAGCCGCGGAATCCCTCGCGGTGACGGCGCGTGGCGACGTGCGTGCCCGTCTATATATCGCGGCGCTTTCTTTAGAGTGCCGTTCTTCTATGGTGATGAGTCGGGTGGGTGGTAGGGGCGGTGTCGTGACGCGTCGGGTTTTTTTTCGTCGGGCGAGAGGGAGAGGGGGGCTAATGAAGCCGGAGATGTGTCGTTGTCGGCGTGTGCGATGTTTTACGTGTGCGTAGGCAAGCAGATAGGTAGGCAGGCAGTCAAAGAGATAGGTAGGGAATAGACAAGCAGATATGCGAACAGCTACAGCTATGTTAATTGTAATGACACGCGTGCACGCCATGACTTCTGTGATCACACACAAAGAAAGACACTATCTAAATATTTTAATATACTTCTGTGTTGCATGTTTATAAACGACGTGCAATTTTATCGGGCAGTTGAAAGCTGACAACTATAACTGTATGCTGACTGTTTAAATGTTCTAAAATATTATACACTGCTAGCTACCACGTGCCACCGAGTTTCCAAGCCCCGTCTAGCAACTTGTTACTAGCTCTAACATGTAAGCGCTTCAAGGTTGACTTTTGTCCGTCAAATTTCCTGTTAAAAAAATCGACGAAAACAACAAGAACTATGCCAAGAAGCTAAATTAGTAGAAATCAATATATATAAATATATATATGGTAGGCTATAATGTTATAGGCGTATGCTAGGTGTATAATGTTACGCTATGCGATGTGCAATAGCCTTTGTATTGCACGTATTAGTGGTAGCCAGCTTGCGTGACGTCATCATAGACCTGGAGGTGTGACCCAAACGATGCACCCTCTTCCATATGGTCTATTCCTAATGTATCTTCTATGACAGATATATAAATATTATATTGGTATTCTATTTATGTCTACGCTTAATTTTGTATCTCAGAGTCATACGGTCGTACGTACTTCGTTCGAAACGTACAGTAATAACTAGACAATAATTTTTTAGTCATTATACAGGGCCGTAGCTTGCGGGGGGGGGGCAGCTGCCCGCCTAGATTTTGAAGCAAAAGTTAAAAAAATAAATTGTTCTACTAAAAGAGAATTGTCG
>NW_014577210.1:374183-398072 GCF_000485595.1 Priapulus caudatus | reverse complement strand
CACCCAAACACTAACCCTAAAACTCTACCCCGTCAAAACCTAACCCTACCCAAATCAAAACACAACTATTCAAAGTATGACTGTGAACGTTATATGGTATTCGTTCTGTGTGAGAAACCGTCCCGTGCGATACTGCAACCTGTGCCATGCGTATTGCTAGCTAATGCTAACTGCTATGCCAATGCTAAGCATATCGGGCCGATCGGCCCAGTGTTTTCGTCATAGCTACGAACCGAACAAGCACAACCGCCATCTTTGTGCAAGAAGTCACAGCGTAAAAACTTTTAAAATCTGTACTTATTTCTTTATTAGCTCGATATATTGTAGTCTCGTTTGTTAATTGTTAAAGTCAACTATACTCGTACGGCTGTGGTGTACCACTCTCGCTCACCTACCTTGATCTCTCCTCCCTCCGCCTCCTGCTGCTGGTCTGCTGCGGCTGCTACTTGCGCGCGGCCGAGTCGCTATGTAGTTGAGAGTCCTCGCGGCGGTGAGTGATGGATGGAACGACTGCGGAGGCAGAGGATATCGGCACGCGCTCGCAGTCCCCCCCCCCCGCTACCGTAGGAACGATGGTGGCTCGGCAAACCGAGCTGAGAATCATACTCGCTGCGACGCCGGCCCCCCGCTTCCTACATATGTCACGTTAGCAGCGACCCTCGCGTGACGGCCGTTGCGAACGGGTGCGTGCGCCGTCACTATATAATCGCAGCGCTTTTTTCATTAGAGTTGGGCCGTCTTCTATGGTGAATGAGTCGGTGGGTGGAGGGCGGTGTCGGACGCGTCGGGTTTTTTTTTAGTCGGCGAGAGGGAAGGGGGCTAATGAAGCCGGGAGTGTTCGTTGTCGTGCGGTGATTTTAGTGTGGGTGCCGATGTAACGTTGGCACGTTGCTGCCGAGAGAGAAAAGACAGAGAGAGAGAGAAACAGAAGCAGAAGAGAAGAAGAGAGAGAGAGAGAGAGAGAGAGACAGAGAGAGAGAGAAAGAGAGAGAGAGGAGAGAGCAAAGAGAGAAAGAGAGAGAATAGAAGAACAAGAGAGAGAGAAACAGAGAGACAGCAGGCTGCGTGCTCTTCCATGCTAGCTCACACACGCTACACGTGAAGACGGCTATGGGCGGGATGGGAGAAGAAGGCAACGTTGAATAGGCTTTTTTATATATTGTTTTTTTATGTGTGTGTCGTGGCGTGTGTGCGTCTGTGTGCTCGTGTGAGCGTTGGTTTGCCTTAACTTCGTTGTTGTGTTGGTGTTGTGTGCTGGTGTGTGTGTTGTGTGTGTGGGTAGTGTGTGTGTGTGTAGTGTGTGTGCGTGTGTGGTGTGTGTGTGTCGTGTGTGGTGGTGGTGTGGTGTGGGTGTGTGTGTGTGCTGTGTGGTTGTGTGTGGTGGTAAAGATGTGTGTAAGAGGAGGAACGCTTTGCAGCTCAGTACACGTGTTTTACTTGCTAGATTGGTCGAGCGGAATAATACACGGGGAAATGCGCGCATGTGGTATCTAGATCTAAGTGAATTTTGTTGATAGTCGTAGAATAGACCTAGTATTTCATGCTCGATATTTTTACAATGAAAACGACGTTGTTTTTGTTAATTTTTGCCAGTTGTTGTCAGATATTCCTTCGCGCGTTGCCGCGGTTACGTAATTTCTGCTAAATATATTCCATTTCGGCTGCTTGGTTACACGTCGTCCGCTGACGTCAGACGCGTACGAGCTACTAGGCTGCCACTTAGCGGCAAACAACCGATTTGTTTTCTTCTCCTTGTCATCATAGTATAATCGCGATGGACCGCATATCTGTCGTTTCAGACCGAGACGTGACGTAATCGGTTGGATAACCTATAGGTTCTAGCGGTGCAATGAAACAGTCTCATCTTCACATAAAAATCACATTGTCTCCATTTAACACAGATTCCTCATGCTTATGTGTTCGCGCATGCGTAATATTTGCCAAGCGAAACAGTCGGTTCACACTCAAAGTAGAGAGCAAACGTTCACGAGTATGGGTTTATATTTTTTTAAATGTCTATATACAGTATTCTACGTCAATCCTCATTAACTATTTACTTCGCCGTCGCCTAGTCGGTCTTCATCTAGTCCTTAAGCTGGGTCGGGTTAATAAAGAATTAAGGTAGAGAACACATATCCATGAGTGGGTTAGTGTGAGATATGTCTATCGCAGTGTTTCACTTCAGTTTCAATTAGCTTTACCTTGCCTTCAGATCATCGTGTCCTCCGGAATTGCGGCATGACCAACTGTTACTGAGCTGTATATAGCTTACTATATCGTTCTCTTTCTTCTTTTATTCTGTCTTTCATTTCTGTTTCTGCGTTTACGCTATCTCCCGTAAATAAGTGGGCACCATAGAAAAAGAGAAAGAGAGAGAGAGAGAGAGAGACCGCGCGTACAAAAGAGAGACAGAATGAAAGTGAAAGAGCAACAATGAAAGAGATATCTAAAGAGAGAGGGGCGAAAGTGAGAGAGAGAACGATCGCACGTGCAAGAGAGAGTGAGAGAAAAAGAGAGATGGGGAGAGGAGAGAGAAAGAGAGGAGTGAAGGAGGAAAGGAAGGGAGAGCGCGACCCCCTCTAGCCTGTAATCACAATTACCATAATCATTATCTTCATCATCATCATCATCATCATCATCATTGTCGTCGTCGTCATCATCATCATCATCATCATCATCATCATCAAAAACAACAACATCATCATCATCAGCAACAACATCATCATCATTGTCGTCGTCGTCATCATCATCATCATCATCATCCTCATCATCATGAGTGCTGGCGGGGAGGAGGCAGACAGTGATACGGCTGTGACGCACGATCCTCGCCTCGTCAGCATCGATCGTGGTTTGACAAGCGAGCGATGATACGAATCGCGGTGGTGTCGTGTCTCGACGTCGCGATTCCGGATTGCCCAGTCGACGGCATTCTTCTAAGTCGTCGCTTTGTGAAAATAATCTACTATTGGCACGGAGAAGCGAGATGTCGCCTTCGCTAATCAGATGCCCTTGAATGGTGTTTTCTGTAGAGTAGATGAAAATACTGACCGCAGATATCTCCGTTGCCGATGTCCACAAGGATCTCCGATGACGCAGTTGACAACACGTTTACATCAATTGCTTGCCTCCCAAACCAGATCTTTCCAGCTGACCGGATATTTTCGTCCGGATGGTCCCTCCACTACGGCGATGTCATTCCCTGACCGGATGTCGTCCATTAATAGGCATGCGAGGCAGAAGCTTCTCGAATGATTTCGAGGAATAACGTGAAATATTTGCAGTGTCTGCTAGCCGATTCGGTTGTCACCATGCAAGCGCCCACACGGCGCACCAGCATATCGCACATAGGGCGCTTGATCAATAATCACTTTATAAATAATGTGTGCAATAATGCTATAGCTAAGACGTCGACCTGGAATCGCACATATTTTAATTATAATAGACGGGTTTCTTGGATGTTTCCGTACATACTTGATTCGATATTTAGAGTGAACGAAAGGTAAGCGATTTTTTCACTCGATAGATGATCGTCAATTTATTCGTTTCTTAAAGTGTAATATCCACGTGTGTTAGGAAAATTAAACCGAGTGCATTGAGTTAATAAAACAATTACGTAAAAGGAATACAGCTCTGTTCGACACGTGCTAGCCCATTTATTCTCCAACGAACGCTGTGCACATATACATGTCGACATGACGATTTCCGCAGCTCATTAATGATTATGGTGCTGCTGAGCATTGCATATATTTAGTCGGATGAAGACTATACGCGAACTTGAAATCGCACCTTTTTTTGGAACTAACAATCTCGACATTTTACTAAAAAATTCGAATGATTTCTTTTGAGGATTTCGGGCGTATATGATATTACACAGAATCGTTAAATGAAATTTCTATAGTTATTTGCTATTTGGAGTAATTTGTGGTTATGTCCTGTAAAACATGATCAGTTCTGATGTTATTTGCCCATTCATGCGTTCGTATGGGTGCGTGGGATAGTGCGCGTACGGTGAGCGTAACCATTACAGGCATGTGCGCTTTATGTTTCATGTATGTGAAGAGTGGGAGTCTGTGTTATGGCGATTGTTTGCTCTCGAGTATTTTGCCGATGCGTGCGTGCGTCTAAGCCTAAGTGCCGTGTGCGTACGCCTGAGTGCGTTAGTGCACGTTTATCGCCGGCTGTGCGTGCAAGCCTGTTATACACACATAGTTTTGGTCGCGCAGCGTTTTGTTTGATTAGGTGCGTTGTGTGCGCGCGAGTCAGAATGCGCGACGTTCAGCAATAAATTCCACATACAGTACACAAGCCAGTTATTGAATTCGACCATATACCGCTAATATTAAACAACTTCCACAATTGCTCAGCTGCGCGGGGCATTGCCACCGAGCCGCCATGATTTATCGCAAGTCCGGAGTCTATACCGGAAGCTATCGGGTTCCGCCATCACTGCCAGGCAACGATACGGCCGATTTTTCGGGCGTGCGCCCGAAGAAAAAAACTCTGATCCTTGCTTGATCACGTGCGTGTTGGAAAGCGCAGACGCCCGCGAGGCGTTCTAATAGAGTGTACGGCGTTCGCAATTGCATGCCGTTGAAATACGGCAAGAATCTACATCTGCTCGCTGTACAAGGTCGCAGGTCTTGACTGAGACCGTAGCGACGGTGGCGCCCCCCGCGTACGGAGGTCCGAACGGCATCATGAGGCATGTATGCGTAGAATTATGGAGCAGAAGAGCAGTCTGCTGTTCCCACAGATACCCCCCAGCCCCCCGTTCACCCGTGAGTTACCGCAACTTCTATTATAAAATTCGATTATTCAGCACTGTGTGATTTCACAGCGTCACAATGGCAGACGACGACGGCGTAGGCGATTAACGTTCGTCATTGTCCGTGAGATTGTGATGATTACTCTCACGGCTCGACTGCCTGTATTATATAGTAGATTGATGCTATTAGGATCTCGGCTTATGATCTCTAAGTTGCTGTTAATTCAATTCTGGCCAGGATGACGTCAGCCCGCAAATACCTAGCTACCAACAGCGGCCGGCGGTAGTCACCTGCTGTCTCTCGCCATCGAAACCGGGCGAGCCTCTAGGCGGTCAGATTACACCGTGATAGCTTTTTACGTCTGGTAGAGCGATATTTCACGTAAACGTTTGACTCCTGAGAAACGTATGTTAGTGAGAAGGAGAATGGAGGAATGAGTGCGAGTACAAGGCGGCAAGTATAAGCTGGTAGTTTCACCGGCCGAGTCTTGTAAAATGAACCCTCTTTCGTCCAGTTGTTTAGTGGATTAAAATCATATATCATGCGATTAGATTATTCTATCTATTACGATATACCACACGCGTACAGTATAACACTCTAACAATTCCATATTTCAAAAAGGTTTGCTGCAATTCTGAGTACTCGTCCGAATGCTACACAGTGGGCAGCTCTAACTTTCTCACCGCGATTCTGACGTCAATCACAACCACATTCAAACCAGCGTAGCTACGTTGTCGCGCTATTATCTGGAAAATAACTTATAATTCGAGAAGAAACCTGCGGTGAGGTTTGTAATTCGTTGGTCCGTTGAATGTAGACGGGCCACTGGTGTCGATGAGCCCGTCAGTAGAAGGTTATCGCACCAACTCGCGATTCTGAGAATGCAACAAAAGTCAGGTATTAGATGAAAGAAGACAAGAATGCGTTGTATTTTGGAATCGTATTAGTATTTCGATAGGCATGGTAGATATATATCTAATAATGCTATATATCATATATACTATATCGTTTTCTGACATTATATTCAGATAATATATTATTCGTCCTGTTCAATCAATGGTCTTGTACTAGAAAGCGATCACAAAAATGCGTTACATTTGACACTAAATGCGCTGGGCAAGACACTTTTATGCGCCCCGTGTTCCCCGTGCTGTTCTCTAGCGACGTGCCGAAGCCTTCAGGAATGGCAGGTCTCTTTTATCGACTGTTTCTGTAATAAATTATGCATTTTAGCGGTAGATGAATCGTGCATGTATATTATGTATGTCGTATGGCGATGTGTGTGTGCGTGTCCGTGTGCGCATGCGTGTGCATAGGCGTGTCCCTGAGCGTGTCCAATCGTATATGTATGTTCAAGTGTGCGCATGTACGTGTGCGTATGTCTATCGTAGTGCGCGTGCGATGCGTGTGTGTATCCGTGTGGATGTACGCTATCGCCGCGTGCACGTGGTGTGTATCCGTGTGCGTGTGCGTGGTTTTCATCCGGTGCGCGCCGTTGCGTGTTGTGATTCGATGTTGCGCTGTGCGCGCCGTGCGTGTGTGTATTCGTGTGGGTGTACAGCGTGCGCCGCGTGCAGTGGCGCTGTTGTATCGTGGTGGGTGTGCGCGTGCGCGGCGGTGGTGTTGTATCTTGTGGTGTGTGCGTGTGGTGTTATCTATGGTGAGTGTGCGCGGCGGCGTGGAGCAGTGTGTGTATCTTTTGTGGGTGGGCATGTGTGTATCCGTGTGTGTGTGCGCGTGCGCGCGTGCGTGTGTGTATCTTTGTGGATGTGCGTGTGCGTGTACATCGTTGTTGGCACACATGCCCCCAATTCACATAATAAATACATGATTCGACGTCCTGCTGACATCGCTACATGCTGCTCGGTTCAGAAATCTAGATGCTCTGGATGATCGTAAAAACGTGCATATCGCTTGCAGCATCGACTGCAGCCGCTACTAGCAGTAATTAATGAGCAATTAATGATGACTAATCATGTAGCTATACGTAGTATACGCCCTACGCTCCATCGTATCTCTATCACTCCACTTCCTCTCTCTCTCTCTTCTCTCTTTCTCTCTCTCTCTTCTTTCTCTTTCTCGTCTCTCTCCTTCCGCTCTCTCTCGCCTCTCGTCTCTCTCGGTTCTCTCTCTCTCTCTCTCTCTCTCTCTCTTCCATCGCGCTCTCTCTTCTCTTTCTCTCTCTCTCTCTCTCTCTTTTCTCTCTCTCCTTCGCGCACGTCTCGCTCTCTCATGCTCTCTCTCTCTCTCTCTCGTCTCTCTCTCTCCTCCAGTCTCTCTCTCTCTCTTCTCTCTCTCTTCTCTCTCTCTCTCTCTCTGTCTCTCTCTCTCTCTCTCGATCTCCTCTGCCTCTTCTATCGTAACTGTGGCGGGCTCATTTTCTTTTTATTCATTTACTCCTTTTGTAGATAGTTATTATGGATTCATCTGTATCGCACATCGTGTGTTTTTATTGTTTTACTTACCCGCGCGTCACTTTTACCGAATCTCAGGAATGGCAAATCCTTTTTTCACTGGCACTGAAACGAAATAAAATCGAGGTGTTACCGTTGAATCGCCACCCCTCCTCTGAGCGGCCCGCGGCCCTGCTCTCCCACTGCCTCTCTCGCCACCTCTCCTCCACCACCACCCCTCCTCTCTCGCCACCTCTCCCAACCTCTCCACTCTCCACCGACCGACCCTTCCCTCGCGCCCCTCCTTCATGCCCTGGCGCACGTTGACACGGTCGTCGTGATGACGTGGATTACGGCCGATGGGGACACTCGCATTCTAATGCGGTCCGACCGTCCGTGAATATTCACACATCACGCGTCCGCTTCGCACGTCGAGCATTAACGCGAACACCGTCGCGCAAAAAACAACTCTCCCCGTGAGACGCCTAGCACCAGCTTCATATTACTGCATCTTACTCGCCGTAAGAACAGCTTCCGAGAGGAAGATAGAGTCTGTTAAGGATGATGCTGCCTACCTACGCGACGTTTTTTCGCTAAATTCCCCGTTATTTATCCGTCGTCGCCGAGCCAGAGATTGTCGGCGTGGAGCATGACAGCGTCGGCTCGCGTGTAGTACGCCTGTCGGCTGGCAAGAACCGTGGCGCTGGCAGGTTTTCATGGGTAGGATTTCAAATGAGACGTCGTATTTACGTATGTAGTAGTTGCCGCGTTTTTTTTTCTCTCGTTCGTTCTTGATATAATTCTTCCTCGATGCGAACCGGTGAGGTAATAAGCATGCAGGAGATTAGTAAACTACTACAGATGTAGGATGCTGGAGGGGATCGCAGGCGCGGTTCACGCCTGCTGTCCATCACACACACCACAACAACACACACACGCCACACACACAACCACACACACAACACACACACACACACCACACACACACACTGCACACACCAGCACTCACACGACACACACGCCACACACACACACTGCACACAGACAAACACACAAACACACCAACACACACACCGCAACACGACCACACACCACGAGCACACACACACAACACCCTACGATCGGGTCACACACACCACACCACACACACACACACAGTGCTGCGTTCACGTGTGCTACTACAAGTGCGGCCGACCGGGGGAAGCGCTGCGCGCGCGCCACGCGTGCCGGACTTGCGCGCGAGAATCACGTTCCTAATAAGCCGATAAGTTATTATAGGTTTTCTTCCAGAGCGACACTTTACGGGCGTGCGGCGAGCCACGGTGACGCAGGTGTCTGTCCGCCGCGAGTGCACGAGTCCTGCCAAGTGCGTCATCGATGAAGTGAGCGTAGAGTCGGAGGCGGTACAGGTGCTCAGTCAGCTCGTAATATCGCGAGCTCCGTGTACCGTTTTCCTGTATTCTCGTCTAGATCTCGTGTATCTCGTGTATCTCACTCTACTTCGTGTATCTCCGTGTATCTCCGTTGTACTCCGTGTATCTCCGTGTATCTCCGTCTATCTCCATGTATCTCCGTGTATCTCCGTCTATCTCCGTTTAACTTCGTCTATCTCCATGTATCTCCGTGTATCTCCGTCTATCTCCGTTTAACTTCGTCTATCTCCATGTATCTCCGTATAACTCGTCGTCGCTCCGTGTATCTCCGTGTAACTTCGTGTAACTCCGTGTAAGTCCGTATAACTCTTGTTGTTTTTTTATACTTACCCTGTGACGTGACATTGTCAACATCGGCCAATCATAAAACAACATTACGATACGCGCAACACTCGAGACAATATTTAAGGTAAACAGCGCATACACCGCCGCCGACCGTCGTGGAAACACATGCACACGCTAATGAGATCACAATAAGATGGCGGACATGACGGCATATATAGCGGTGGCCCATCAACGACTGATTCCCATCGCGCTGTTTCTTGTATTATCTCAGCTGTCGTCGGCCGTGCGACGTTATTTTAGCATCTAAGGTGAATGCAGCGCGTCATTTTAGCATCGAAAAGAAATTAATCCGCACAGAAATCGATCACGATGTGACGGGATGTGTCCTCCCCGCTCCATCTTACGTGTCAAGCTCTACCGTGAGCCGTGATCATGCGTGGGTTACCCCCCCCCCCCCCCTCCTCCCCCTCGCGCGCGCGACTCCTTAGACAATTACGTGACTGATGAATGACGACAGTCGACAGCAGTGCTCGGTGACAATGAGCGGTGATCAGTGACAATCAGCGACGACAATGAGCATGTGTCGTGTGCTTGAGGGTGCGCGGTTGTGTTCGCTACGCGGAGAACGACGCACGCGGGGGGGGCGGACAGACCAAGGTGCTCGTTGATGTGACACGCCCCGCTATTACTACGCGCTTATGCTCGCAAAGACGTCGGTTGCAAACCCAACCCGGCGTTTTGATGGAGCAAGAGCATGGTGAGAATTGGGGTGAAAGAAGGTGAAGAAAGTGGAAGCGAAAGAGGAGGGGAGAATGGGAAGAGAAGGAAGAGAAGGAAGAGAAGGAAGAGAAGGAAGAGAAGAAAAATAAAGAATAGGAGGAAGAGGAGGAGAAGGAGGAAGAGGGGAAAAGTACGAGGGTGATAATGCGGGAAATGGGGAATAGGAGGAGCACGAGGCGGCATGGACGGAGAAAGAGAAGGAGAGAGTCGCTGCATGCGGCTGAATGCGCGCGATACCTGCCCGTAGCTGTCATCTTGGTCAATATTGAACTTTGTCACCTGTCCCGCTCTCAATTACACCGCGCGCGAGACAATGCCGCCAAGCAAAGCCGTCGATGTGCGGCTTAGACACTGTTGGTAGAAGCCGGCTGCGGAGACAGATCAATATATCGATGACCAGCTGAGTTCACGGATCAATAATCGAACGCTGAATTTGCCGTGAATAAGCTACTGATCCGTGACGTCGTGGCGACCGCAGGCTGTATCGCTCGAATGAATACTTGACATTAATAGCAGCGGTATAAGCATTCGATGTGTTTTTCATTTGGCAAATTCGTTTCACACCATAGTAGCATATCGTTGCTTCTAATATCAAACGAATATCGGTAAGGGTAACGTAAGGGTATCGATGTGCTTTTCATTAGGCAGATTTGTTTGACATTAGTAGCAACGGTATAATCATATATCGATGCGGTCGTTTCACCGTACAATAATCACTGATGTTAGAACACGCAGCCTGTTTAAAACACGAGTTTAGGGGATACGCTCAGCGACACGTAAATTCCAACAAAGCCGTGACTGTTTGACTCTGCCGCCAGAGCGCGCGTCGCTCTGTAGCAGACATGTTAGCAGCAGCTAGTATTATATATATATATATATTATATACTGTTCGAGAAACCTCGCGCGATAAAAATTTCTCTAACGTTACAGCGTTAAATAAACCTGATGACGTCTATTCTTAGTCAAAACTATTTTTTCCGCTAATTTTAGACTTTAAGGACTTTAGGTTATATGTTAGACCAGTCGACATTGGACTGGCGTTTCGTAGAGACGGTCCAGACGTGCCGTTCAGATGTGTTAACTTAATCTTAATATATGATTATAATATATCTAATTTTTAATTATGACGTTGAAAGCATTACCGTCGATTTGTTTGGAAAAGCGTTGTCTGTTGAATTCACAGCCGTTTGATAAACATCGCGTCATGTTGACGATTACTTTCTCCGTAGAACATTTCTTCATTTGTCGTACATTTTGTTTGCGGCTCGTTCACTTTGTCGATTTATTTCGCTTGATGATCAGACAGAATCCGTGGCAGACAGAATCCGATCTGTAAAGTCGTCACTCTGACAACGACAGATCTGCGTAGACAGCTCGTGCACAGATCTGACGATGTGCTTAACAAAGGTTTTCAACGTAATACGATTTCTAGCGTCTTACGTCGATCGCCACATCCGGATCGAGAAGTCGGCTGCATGTTAGACGTGACAGATGTGACGGCCGAAGGAACACAGACGTGCGGCAACAAAGGAGGAGTTACTATGGTTACTCCTGATATGATACAAGCACAGATGACGTGCAAAGACAACGTGCGACTGATAATTGGGCGCGTGTCATATGTCATAAAAGTATACCTATATATATATGTGGGTGGACGTGCGTGCGTGCGTGCGTGCGTGCGTGCCTGCTTGCGTGGTGCGTGTTTGCGCGTGTGCACGTGTGTGTGTGTGTGTGTGTGTGTGTGTGTGTGTGTGTGTGTGTGTGTGTGTGTATGTATGTGTGTGTGCCTCATACATATACTACCTCAATGAGGTCAACA
This sequence comes from Priapulus caudatus, assembly GCF_000485595.1. Taxonomy (NCBI): domain Eukaryota; kingdom Metazoa; phylum Priapulida; class Priapulimorpha; order Priapulimorphida; family Priapulidae; genus Priapulus; species Priapulus caudatus. The sequence continues at coordinate 386,596 of NW_014577210.1, read as the reverse complement.
TAGATGTCGTGAATGGGTAGCGTGCGACTGAATAATTGTGCGGGGTCTTATGTCATGTAATATATAATTATGTGCGGGGGTAGACAGTGATACGGCTGTGACGCACGATCCTCGCCTCGTCAGCATCGATCGTGTTTGACAAGCGAGCGATGATACGAATCGCGGGTGGTCGTGTCTCGACTCGCATCCGGATTGCCCAGATCGACGCATTCTTCTGTGTGCGTCGCTTTGTGAAAATAAACTACTATTGCACGGAGAAGCGAGATGTCGCCTTCGCTAATCGGATGCCCTTGAATGGATGTTTCTGTAGAGTAGATGAAAATACTGACCGGATATCTCCGTTGACCGGATGTCCACAAGGACTTCCGATGACGCAGTTGACAACACGTTTACATCAATTGCTTGCCTCCACAAACCGGATCTTTCCACTGACCGGATATTTATCGGACCGGATGTCTCCACTGACCGGATGTCATCCCTGACCGGATGTCTCCATAATAGGCATGCGGGGCAGAAGCTTCTCGAATGATTTCGAAGGAAATAATTGAAATATTTGCCAGTGTCTGCGACTATATTCGTGTCACATGCAAGCGACCACACGCGCACACATGGGCGCTTGATCAATAATCACTTTATAAATAATGTGTGCGAATAATGTATAGCTAAGACGTCGACTGGAATCGCACATATTTTATTATAATAGACGCGGTCTTCTTGTGATGTTTCCGTACATCTTGATTCGATATTTAGAGTGACGAAAGGTAATTGATTTTTCACTCGATAAATGATCGTCAATTTATTCGTTTCTAAAGTGTATACACGTGTGTAGGAAAAATAAACCTGCATTGATTATAAAAACAATTAACGTAAAAGGAATACAAGCTCTTGTTGACACGTGCTACCCATTTATTCTCCAACGAACTGTGCCATATATACGACATGACGATTTCCCAGTCAATTAATGATATGGTTGCATGCATGAGCATTGCATATATTTAGTCGGATGAACTATACCAATTGAAATCCACCTTTTTTTGGAATAACAATCTCGACATTTTACAAAAATTCGAAATGATTTTCTTTTGAGGATTTCGCGTATAGATATTACACAGAATCGTCAATAAATTTCTATAGTATTTGCTATTTGGATAATTTGTGGTTAATGTCACTTAAAAATGATGTTATGATGTATTTGCCCATTCATGCGTTCGTATGAGCGTGCGTGCGATAGTGCGCGTACGTGAGCGTACATTCACGCATGTGCGCTTTTGTTCATGTATGTGAGAGAGGGGGAGTCTGTGTTTATGCGATTGTTTGCTCTCGAGTATTTATGCGTGCGTGCGTGCGTCCTAACCTAAGTGCGTGTGCGTACGCCTGAGTGCGTTAGTGCACGTTTATCCCCGGTGTGCGTGCTAGCCTGTATACACACATAGTTTTGGTGCGCGCGTGCGCGCGTGTTTGATTAGGTGCGTGTGTGAGCGCGAGTCAGAATGCGCGAGTTCACAATAAATTCACAACACAAGCCAGTTATTGAATTCGACACTATACGCTAATATAAACAACTTCCCACAATTCATCAGCTGCGCGGGCATGCCACCGGACGCCATGTTTACGCAAGTTCCGGATCTATAACCGGAACTATCGGGTTCCGCATCACTGCCGGCAACGAACGGCCATTTCCCGGGCTGTGCGCGAGGAAAAAAACTCTGATCACTTGCTTGATCACGTGCGTGTTGGAACGCAGACGCCCCGAGCTCTAATATAGTACACGGCGTCGCTGCATGCCGTGAAACTACGCAAGAATCTACATCTGGTCGCTGTCAGGTCGCGTCTGCTGAGACGTAGCGACGGTGGCGCCCCCCGTACGGAGCACGGACGGCATCATGACGGCATGTATGAGTAGATTAGAGCAGAAGAGCCAGTCTGCTGTTCCCACAGATACCCCCCCCCACCCCCCGTTCACCGTGAGTTAACCGCAACTTCTATATAAAATTCGATTATTCACGCTGTGTGATTTCACAGCGTCACAATGCAGACGACGACGCGTAGGCGATTAAGTTCGTCATTGTCGTGAATTTTGGATTACTCTCACGCTCGAATGCCTGTATTATATAGTAGATGATCTTATTAGGATCTCGCTATGAATTCTAATTCTTGTTAATTCTAATTCTGCCAGGCATGACGTCAGCAGCAAATACCTACTACCAACAGCGCCGCGCGTAGTCACCTGCTTCTCCGCCATCGAAACCGGCGACCTCTAGCGGCCAGTTAACACCGTGATAGCTTTTTACGTCTGTAGAGCATATTTTCACGTAAACTTTGACTCCTGATGAAGTATGTTAGTGAGAAGGAGAATGGCAGGAATGAGTGCGAGTACAAGCCAAGTATAAGCTGTAGTTTCACCGGCGAGTCTTGTAAAAATGAACCCTTTTCGTCCAGTTGTTAGTGGATTAACATCATATTATATGCGATTAGTATTATCTATACATATACACACGCGTACAGTATAACACTCAACAATTCATATTTCAAAAAGATTTGCTGCAATTACATCGTCCGAATCTAACAAGTGGCAGCTCTAACTTTCTCACCGTTGTGACGTCATTCCAACCACATTCAAACCACGGTAGCTACTGTCGCGCTATTTACTGGAAAATAAATTGTAATTCGAGGAAGAAACCTCGTGATTTTGTAATTTGTGGTCGTTGAATGTAGAGGGCACTGGTGTCGATCGCCCGTCACGTAGAAGGTCATCGCACAACTTCCGATTCTGAGGAATGCAACAAAAGTCAGGTATTAGATAAAGGAGAGAAGAATATGTTGTATTTGAATCGTATAGTATTTCGATTACATGGCTAGATATATATATCGATATGAGTATTAGTATATTATTATATAATATAATTACTGGCGTCTGTATGACATTATATTGTGATAATATATATTACGCTGCCTGTTTCAATTCATGTCCTCACTGTACTACAAAAGCGATACAAAAAATCGCTTACATTTGAGGGAGAGGCAATGCGGTGGCAAAGCACGCTTTATTGCCCCCGGATGTTCGCCTGTGCTGTTCTCAGCGACGTCACGCGAACCTCATGGAAATGCGCAAGGTCTTCTTTTATGCGACTGAGTTTTCTGTAATAAAATTATGCATATTATAGCGTAGAATGATCGTGCTGTATAATATGTATGTACGTATGGCGTGTGTGTGCGTGTCCGTGTGCGCATGTGTTGTGCGTGTCCGTGTGGCGCATGCGTGGTGGGAGGTGAAGAGGTGTGAGGGTGGCGGCATGAGCGTGTCAATATCGTATATTATGTTCAAGTGTGGGGCGGCGATGTCGTGTGGGCGTATGTGCTAGTCTGTTGTGCGCGGTGCGTGTGTGTATCCGTGTCGCGGTGTACGATTCGCGGCGGTGCGGTGTCGGTTGTATCCGTTGTGCGTGTGCCTATGCCGTGGCGCGCGTGCGTGTGTGGTGGAGTCCGTGGTGCGTGTTGCGTGTCAGCTCGCGTTGCGTGGTGTAATTCGTGTGGGGTGGTACACGTGCGCGGGTGCCTGTGTGCATATAGGGTGTGGCGCAAATTGGGTCAGGATAAGCGTCAGCGTGCGTGTGTGTATCCCGTGTGGGTGTGCGCGTAGCGCTGCGTGGCGTGTGGTGCTAATCTTTTGTGGGTTGTAGCAGTTAGCGTGGTACGATCGTTGTTGCACACATGCACCAATATATCAAAGCATAATAAATAAATTGATCGGGCGTCCTGTCTGACAACAGCTGTTGCTACATGCTGCTCGGTTCAAGTAAAATCTAGATGCTCTGGAAATGAATCGTAAAAACGTCATATCGCTGCAAGCATCGACTGAGCCGCGCTACTAACGCCATGTAATTAATGGAACGAATTAATATGAGCTAATCACGTTCCATGTAGCTATAGGCGTATAGTGGATGGATAAAAAATAAAAAGTAGGTAAAAACAAAAAATGGTAAATAAATTTTAAATAAGCCCATTACGCTCCATCGTATTGCTGCGTATCACTCCAGCTCGTCTTCAGCTCTTTCTCTCTCTATCCCGCCTCGCTTTCACTCTATCTCTCTCTCTCTGCTTCGGTCGTCTACTCTCCTCGGTCTTTCCGCTCTCTCTTCTGCACTTGATCTCTCTTAGTCGCCGTGTCTCTCCCCTCCTCGGGCGGGCAGTTAGCCCGGTCTTCATTTGATCCTGATCTCTCTCCATTTAGCGGCTTCTCTCTCTTCTCATCGTCTCGTCAGTCTCTCTCTCTCTCGATCCTCTTCTCTCTCTCATCTTCTCTCTTCTCCGTCACCTTCGTTTCCGTATAGTCTCTACTCGTCCGTCCGCTTCTCTACTCCACCGACCTTCTCCTCTCTCTCTCTGCTCGTCTTCTCTCGTCGCTGTTTTTTCTCGACTGCTCCCTTTACTCGTTTTCTGCGGGGCTCTCTCTCCTGGGAATTTCTCCTGTCTGCTCTTTGGCTCTACTCTCTCGTCTCTCTCTCCTCTCTCTGCTGCTCTGAGTCGTAACTGTGCGGGGCTCAATTCTTCTTTTATTCATTCACTCCTTTTTGTAGATCTTTATTATAATTCATCTGTATCCAAGCACAGCGGTGTGTTTTTTATTGTTACCTTACCCGACCGCTGCGTTTCCGACTAATTTTACCTGAAGAATCTCAAGGAATGGCCTACAAATGCCTTTTCAGCTGGCCACTAGAAACGACATATAAAATCGAGGGTGTTACCGTGAATGCGCCCAGCCCTCCTCTCTCGCGCAGCCTCTCCTCCCCACGCACCAACCCCTCCTCTCTCGCCAGCGTCTACCTCCACGCACCCCCCCCTCCTCTCAGCGTCACTCTTTACTCCCAGATCCATCCGACCGCTTTTCCGTCCGCGCGCCGCTCCTTCAATGCCCTGGCGCAGTGTTTGACACGGTCGTCGTGAATGAACGTGGATTTACGGCGATGGGGACACTTGAGGAGTTCGCATTCTGATGGCGGTCCGACGGAACGCGTCGTGAATATTCACACATCAGCGCGTCCAGCTTCGCATCGTGGCGAGCATTAACGCGAACACCGTCGCGCAAAAAACAACATCCTCGTTCAGACGCCTAGCACCAGCTTCATATTACTGCATCTTACTCGCGTAAGAACACTTCCGAGAGGAAGATAGAGTCTGTTAAGGATGATGCTTGCCCTAACCTAGCGGCGACGCTTTTTTCGGCGTAAAAGGTTCCCCGTTTATTTATACCAGTCGTCGCCGAGCCCTAGAGATCAGTCGCGGTGGCGCAATGACAGCGTCGGCTCGCGTGTAGTACGCCTGTCGGCTGGCAAGAACCGTGGCGCTGGCAGGTTTTCATGGGTAGGATTTCAAATGAGACGTCGTATTTACGTATGTAGTAGTTGCCGGCGCGTTTTTTTTTACTCGTTCGTCGTTCTGATTATAATTCTTTCGAATGCGACCGGTGAGGTAAATAAGCATGGCAGGAGATTAGTAAACTACTAGGGCAGATGTCGGGATGCGATTGGCTAAGCGGGATGCGGCAGGCGCGGCTTCCACGCCTGCCGTCCTCACACACACAACCACACACCCACACACACTCACACACACACACACACACACAAACACCACAGCACACACACACACACAGCCCCACAACCACCACACACACACAGCACCAAATCACCACAAACAAACACAATGATCACTTGCACACTACAGCACACACACAGCACACACACGCCCTTCCACCACACACACACACAACACTGCCACAAACATGCCTGCGTTCAGCGGTGTGGCTACTACAAAATGCGAGCCGCCGGGAGCCCGCTGCGCTGCCGCGGCCACGCGTGCCGAACTTGCGCACGAAGGAGATCACGTCCTATAAGTCCGAAACTAAGTATATTAATCAGGGTTTCTTCTCGAGGCGACACTTTACGGCGCTCCGCGGGCCACGTGACGCAGGTGTTCCAGTGAGCCGAGTCACGCAGTCCTGCAAGTGCGTCATCGATGAAGTGACGTAGAGGGAGGGCGGTAGCGGAGCTCAGTCCAAGGCTCGTAATACGGCGACGGCTCCGTGTACTTCCTTTGTAATCTGCCGTGTATCTCCGTGTATCTCCGTCTATCTCGCGTCTGATGCTCGTTGTATCTACCGTCTATCTCCGTGTATGCTCCGTGTATCTCCGCGCTATCTACATGTATCTGCGTGTATCTCCGTCTATCCCGTTTAAAACTTCGTCTCATTCCATGTATCTCCGTATAACCCTCGTGCGTTCGCTCGCGTGTATGCTGCCGTGTAACTTCGTGTTACCTCCGTGTAAAGTCCGTATACCTTGTTGTTTTTTTATTACTTACCGCTGTGACGTTGACATTGTCAACATCGCCAATCATAAAACAACATTACGATACGCGCAAACACCGAGACAATATTTAAGGTAAACAGGCCGGCATACACCGCCGCGCGACCGTCGTGACAACACATGACACGAACGCTTAATGAGATCACCAATAAGATGCGCGGACGGGATGACGGCATATATAAGCGGTGGCGCGGCATCAACGACTGATTCCCAATCGCGCTGTTTCTTGTATTATCTCAAAGCTGTCGTCGGCGCGTGGCGACGATTATTGTTAGCCCATCATAAGGTGAATGGTTCGCGCGTCATTTATTAGGCCATCGGAATAAGAAATTAATCCGTCACAGAATCAAGATCACAGATGTGAGGCGGGATGTGTCCTCCTCGGATGAACCCCGCTCCATCTTACCGTTCAAGCTCTACTGCCGTGAGCCTGATCATGCGTGGGTTACCCTCCCCCCGGCCTCTCCTCGCTCCCCCTCAGCGCGCTGTAGCGGACTGCCCTTAAGACAAATTAGCGTGAGCTGATTGATGACGACAGTCGAGCAGCCAGTGTCCGGTGACAATGAGGGTGATGCAGTGAGAATCAGCGACGGGGCGACAATGAGCATGTGTCGTGTGCCTTGAGGGTGCGGGCGCGGGTTGTGTTTCGCACGCGAGAACGACGGGGGCAGACGCGGGGGGGCGTCGACAGACCCGCAAGGTCGCCTCGTTTGATGTGAACACGCGGCCGCTATTACTACGCGCTTATGCTCGCAAAGGACGTCCGGTTCAAACCCAAACGCGGCGTGTTTGAATGGAGGAAGAGCATTTGAGATTGGGGCTGAAAAGAAGGTGGAAGAAAGTGGAAGGCGAAAGAAGGAGGGGTAGAATGGGAAGCAGAAGGGAAGAGAAGGAAGTAGAAGGAAAGAGAAAGGAAGAGAAGAAAAATAAAGAATAGGAGGAAGAGGAAGGAGAAGGAGGAAGAGGGGAAAAGTACGAGGGTGATAATGCGGGAAATGGGGAATAGAGGAGCACGAGCGGCATGGACGGAGAAAGAAAAAGGAGAGAGTCGCTGCATGCGCTGAACTGCGCGCGATACCCTGCCCGTAGCTGTCATCTTGGTCAAGTATTGACTTTGTGCACCTGTCCCGCTGCTCATTACACGCGGCGCAGAGACAATGCCGCCAAGCAAAGCCGAGTCGATGTGCGGCTTAGAACAACTGTTGGTAGTCGGCCTGCGAAACATAATTTTTAAATAATTTCTTTCGACTGACCCAGCCTGATTCACGGATCAATAATCGACGCTGAATTTGGCCGGTGAAATAGGCTACTTGATCCGTGAGCGTCGTGGCGACCCGCAGGCTGTATCGGCTCGAATCGAATACTTGACATTAATAGCAGCGGTATACCAGGCATTGCGATGTGTTCTTTCATTTGGCAAATTCGTTTTTCAGCCAACCATAGTAGCATATCGTTGCTTCTAATATCAAAGCGAAATCGGTAAGGCGTAACGTAAGGGTAATTGGATGTGCTTTGTCATTAGGCGCCAATTTGTTTGACATTAGTAGCAGAACGGTACATCAATCATGAATATGATGCGGTCGTTTCACCGTAACAATAATGCAGCTGATGTTAGAAAACGCAGCTGTTAAAACACGAGTTATGCGGGCTATACGCTCAGCGAGCACGTAAAATTCCCACACAAGGCCGTGACCTGTTTGACTCTGCGGCCAGACGCGCGCGTCGCCGTCTGTAGCAGACATGTTAGCCAGGCAGCTAGTATTGATATATATATATATATATATATATACTGTTCGAGAAACCTCGCAGCGATAGAAAATTTCCTCTTAACGTTACAGCGTTAAATAAAACCTGATGACGTCTATTCTTAGTCAAAACTAATTTTTTCGCGGCTCAATTTTAGGAAATTTAAGGAGCTTTAGGTTATATGTTAGACGCAGTCGAGCATTGGAGCTGCGTTATCGTAGAGACGGTCCAGCAAGCACGTCCGTTCAAGCAATGTGTTAACTTAATCTTAATATATGATTATAATCATATCTAATTTTTAATTATGACGTTGAAAAGCGATTACGGCAGTGCGATTTGTTTGGAAAAAGGCTTGTGCTGTTGAATTCACAGCCGTTTTGATAAGCATTCGAGCGTCATGTTGACGAATTACTTTCTCGCGTAGAAACAATATTCTTCATTTGTCGTCATTTTGTTTGCGGCTCGTTCAGCATTTGTCGCAATTTATTTGCGCTTGATGAATCAGGACAGAATCGCGTTGCAGACAGAATCCGATGCTGTAAGTCCGTCACTCCTGACACGACGAGATCTGTGTAGACAGGACTCGTGCACAAGATCTGAACGTTGTGGCTTAACAAAAAGGCTTTTCAGACGTAATAACGATTTCTGAGCGTTCTTACGTCGATCGCCACATCCGCGATCGAGAGCAGGTCGGCTGCATGTTAGATCGTGACAGATGTGACGGCGAAGGAACATCAGACGGTGCGGGCAACAAAGGAAGGAGTTACTATGGTTACTGCCTGAATGATACATCAGCACAGATGGACGTGCAAAAGACAACGTGCGATGATAATTGCCTGCGTGTCATATGTCAATAAAGTATACTATATAGTATATAGTATATATATATTTATGTATACTATAATATAATATATATAATAATATACACCCCTGTATATATATATATAGTTATATATATATAATGTATCCATATATAGTATATATACATGTACTATATATATGTACTATATATACTATATATGTACGTACATGTATATATAATATATATAATATATATATAGTATATATATATATGGGTTGGAACGTGCGCTCCTGCGTGCGTGCGTGCGTGCGTGTCGTGCGTGCGTAGCGTGCGTGCTTGCGTGAAAATGCGTGTTTGCGCGTGTGGCCACGTGTGTGTGTGTGTGTGCTGATCGTGTGTGTGTGTGTGTGTGTGTGTGTTGTGGCGTGTGTGTGGCGCGCGTTTGTGTGTGTGCGTGTGTGTGTGTGTGTCGTGTGTATGTGTGTGTGATATGTGTGTGTATGTGTGCTGTGTGTGTGTGTGTGTGTGTGTGTGTGTGTGTGCGCGTGTGTGTGTGTATGTGTTTGTGTGTGTGTTATGTATGTGTATGTTGTGTGTGTGGTGTGTGTGTGTGTGTGTGTGTGTGTGGTATGTGTGTGTGTGCTGTGTGGTGTGTATGTGTTGTGTGTCGTGTGTGTGTGTTGTATGTGTATGTGTGTGTGTGTGTGTGTGTGTGTGTGTGGTGGTGTGTTTGGGGGGCTATGTGTGTGGTGTTGCGTGTGTGTGTCTGCCTCATACGTATACTACCTGTTCCAATAGAAGGGTCAACATAGATCGGTGAAAGGGAGCGTGGCGAGCTGATAATTTGTTTGCGGCGTCTTTATGTCATAAGTAATATATAATTATGTGGCGGGGGAGCGTGCGTGCGTTTTATGCGTGCGTGCGTTTTATGCGTAGGTGTTTGCGTGTTTAATAGCGTGTTCGTGATTGGCGTGTGGGCCGTGAGTATTAATATGCGTTGTGTGGTTTGCGTGTTTATGCATGTGTGTTTACGTGTTTATGCGTGCGTGATTGCGTGTGGGCGTGAGTATTTATGCGTGTGTGTGTTTCCGTGTTTATGCATGTGTGTGTTTACGTGGTTGTGCGTGTGTGTGTTTCCGTGTTTATGCATGTGTGTGTTTACGTGGTTGTGCGTGTGAGCGTGCGTGCATGTGTGCCCAATACGTATACCACCAACATCAAACTAATAACGTCTCCTATAAGCTGTTGAGATGAGTTTCCTAGCTACCTCAATCATCACGAAATGTTGACCACAGTATTATTTCAATAATAAAGCAAACATGTATCATTTCCGTTATGCATGTCCTTCTACGAGAATTTGCATTTTAAACAGCACTTGATTGCCTATATATGCGACACACTTGATTCATCGTTGTATTTTATGCTTAATTACATGACGCGGCAGCAGGCGAGTGGCCGGACAGAATATCAAGCAAGCTCGGATACGCATCCCTCACAGGTTTTTCTATTCCTGTTAGGGTTTAGCAATGCAAAGCCTGAACGTAAGGCGGATGTCAGACGAACGTGAAGAAAAAAACGATGTAAAACCCTAACCCTAATCGCATCAATTCTTATTTTCAACACGCCATATACGTAATAGACTGCAGCGTGCGACACGCAAAGATGGCAGCCATGAGTCACTGATGCCCCAACCGACGTGTCGAAGACGCCATCTATCGTAGAAGGTGGGTACTATATTATAACAACCAACGGTACTTTATTACCCGTAATGCTGAAAGTAAGATGTATGTGAAAATTTCTGCCCGCATACACATGTTCCATTTTATCACATCAATCTGGAATCATAATCAATCCGGGAATTATCGAGAATTATTGAATCGAAGATAAGAAAGTAAATGATATCCAATGCACGTAAACAGTCTCCCTACTACAGTCAGTCAGTCAGCCCAACATAGACTGCCTGATTAGGCTTGTTTTAACTACCTACCATTGACCATGGAAGGCTAATAATAGTTATTTGCATTGCTGCTTATGCTTCACCAGCTTAACCTCACAAGTATTCACGATTTAAATTTGTTTACTCGGCATTCTGTTTCCTCGTTTCTGACCTTTAAGACAAGTCCAAGATCACTTCCCGTATCCTTATCGTAATCCTATACTGATAGATAGTTGTTTTTTTTAACTACGAGTTATGAATTTCGATAATATAAGAAAATCTCCAACGTTTATCTAGTACTGTTTTGCTTACTCATGCCACTACAGATCAAATTTCACATATCCACTCGTTCTCCCGGCGTAATAGGTACCGGCGGTTGTCATAAACGTGCCCTCCATCATAGAACTGGCTGTGATGCCACGCCGTAGTGGTATTCCCACAAAGCATATATATCTATATATATATCAGGAGTTAATAAAGTCAAATTTGTCTTTATTAACTCCTGATATATATATATATAGATATGCCCAATCCTAAACCTCAACATCAACAGGTCGTTTAGAAGGTGGTCTTTCTCTCGCTAGGTGGCTACTTAGCGCGTTACGCTATATTTTTTTTCATTAGCTGCGGACTGATTTGGAGAGGCGTTGTCGCCGAGAAAGCGGGGCGCGGGCGTAAGTGTGGCCACTAACAGTCGTAACTAGCTAGCCTCGCCCCGTCGCCTACAGCTAGCACACGTCGCATTGTAACACTAACTACTGCCTAAAGAAGGCAACGCGCTGGCGTCTGTCACCGAATTAAGCTCCGAGAAAAAATGGCTAGCGACCGAGCGGTGCTCGTTTAACTTGATTATCTTTGTTGCGTAGTCACTTTTCTTCTGTCTGCACGCATACCTGCGCCGATCTTGCATTCCGTAGCGAAAATTACCTCCCGACTGCGAACGCTAATCATATATTTCTGCGCATTAACCATCACTGCGTCTCGTGTTCTGTTACAACTGTAGTTTAACTTTCCATTTCCGCTTCGATTTATGTTAATTCTATTTGACTTTCTGTATTTATTTTGCAATCCGGATCAGCGTAGCTTACGATTAGTAATTACATACTAATTCCGATAGATGTCGCGCATTGACTGTGACATACTGGGACTACGATATCGAGTAGATAATTTAAAAAGGGCATCCGCTTGAATTATTTATCCAATGTCACGTTCGGTAGAGCCTAGCTCGCGGGTATTGTAGTAGTTACCACTCTAATGAGATCACGCCTATCAAACGGTGCCTAATTAACAACACTACGCATATCGCGAAATTTCAAGCGCATCTTAAAGATTATCAATGCACTGTAAAAATATTGACTAAAACTGCATAACTTACCGGTAGCACGCATAGAAACACACTTGGCTCGCATGCCGTGAATTTTAACGTGACACAAGTAATGCTTACATCAATGTGAGTAATCAGTAGAATTCAAGCGTCGTCATTGTACGTGAATCGTGATATAATCTCAGAATGTGATTGACTGTGGATCATCATATTATTTATTATAATATATATATATATATATAT
>NW_014577210.1:366067-374173 GCF_000485595.1 Priapulus caudatus | reverse complement strand
CCAAAAACGTCCGTGTGAACGCTCGGCTCGAGCCAAATCTGGCACGGGCATAATTAGGCTCGGGCCAAAAACGTCCGTGTGAACGCTCGGCTCGAGCCAAATCTGGCACGGGCATAATTAGGCTCGGGCCAAAAACGTCCGTGTGAACGCTCGGCTCGAGCCAAATCTGGCACGGGCCTAATTAGGCTCGGGCCAAAAACGTCCGTGTGAACGCTCGGCTCGAGCCAAATCTGGCACGGGCCTAATTAGGCTCGGGCCAAAAACGTCCGTGTGAACGCGCCTAGTGGCGGTACCAGCAGCGCCGTAGTTTCGTGTGGCTATGAGAGATGATAGTGTCCATCGTCACGTGAGCTCAGCCGTGCGTCACGTGACACACTCGTCGCGAACAATTATCCGTCGTCCGCGAGATAAAACAAAGCCGTAACGACACGCAGCGTGGGCAGACTTTCCGCTCCGACTACGTACGGCGATCACACGCGCAGGGGCCAGCCACCCGTCCCTGCACGCTAGACAGAGCACGGTGGCGAGGGAAAGCAGGACACAAGATGGCGTTGTCGTCGGTGATGATGTCATCGCGAAGTAATTAGCACGCGAGATATTAACCGCCCGTCTGATTACGTTACGTCATATTATAAGATGGGGCGGGAATTAACATAGTGGAAAATGGAGAGAAAAAAAACACTGCGCGACGACTTAAGTTAGAAACCACGCCGAGAGAGGGCGGGCACTGAATCTTGAATAAATGTTTCGCTCAGCGAACGACTATTTCAGATAAATGACTTATACTTAAAGACTCTATTAGAATCAATTCGCTTTCATTTTATCAGAGCAACAACTTCGGAACAGTAAACAGCCATCTGGCATAATTTCCCCACCAGGCGGCGTGATTATCAAGCCATGGGACCTCTTTCTAATAATCGGCAACTACACCGTACATTTTTCCTATGAATAAATAATATTTCTGTTTCGTAAACAACGACTAACAACGAAGGTAAACGTCTAGAAGAATATACATGCAGATCGTTCACTTACGCTTGCGCTCGACGATATCGTCTAGCGTCCGGTAGAGAGCGCGAAGAGAGGAGCACATGCGTAGGGCACTCTCGGAAACATTCGGGCCGCTGCATTCGGCTGGCATCGACAACGTCACGTGTAGAATCAGCGCGAGGACGAGTATGACCGCCATGACAGCACGTGTGGACGAATGCATCTTACTGCTTGTGGTTAACCTTGTCCGCCAATCTGTGGTAAACGAAAGTAACGAATTAACGAAATAAATGAAATTCTTTCGTAAATAGCTGCCTTCGCTGATCGTTTCAATGAGATTTTACCGGATTCCTGATAAGCGCACGCATGCGACATTTTTTCGGACTGATTTTCGGGAATTTGATGATTTAATCTGACATTATAATAGTTATAGGAAGACGGTCGAGCTCCTATGAAAAGAATGGTCGGGGTTTTAAGCGGACTGCCTTCGAATGATGGTAATAAATGCTTGGCAGCGATATTACAGCGATATACTGAAATCGTGATATACAGATAAACATAATATACGCTGAAACGATCATATAAATGCGAAAGAAAGTAGAACCTGAAATTATAATGTAAATCTGAAATATAATATTGTGAATAATATTATAATAATATAATATATGAATAAGCTGAAATGTAATATAATTCGAGATATATATCTGACGCAGGATCCGGCGCGGACCGCACGAGACGAAGAGCGAGATAAACAAGATGGCGGGATCGCCTGACGGGCGGACGTGACGTCACGGAGGCGACGCGTGATCGTGACGTCAGCCGACGGGTTCGCGCGTGAGCGAGTCGAGCTGCGCGTGAGTCATCGCGTGTGGATAGCGCACGGCAGGCACGCGGCGCAAACATCGGGGGGTTTCACCCGCACGCTGTGATTCACGTCTGCCGACACTTATCAACGCACGAGGCACTAACAACGCGCGAGCTCTCACTATAGCCTGCAACCAGAGGCTGACGTTCGAAAATGCTATTAATGTTGACATTGTCGTTCCTCTTTATGTTCGTCTGATGAATCTCTGAATATGTTTAGCGAGCTGCTCAGACAGACCTATAGCTAGCACGCTGTCTGCATCGGCGGCTTTCCTGGATCGACGTCTGAAATTTTTGTTTATTGCAGTATATTATTCCGTTTTGTGCATTGAGAGCCCTCGGCGTTTGTCTCAGCGAGTAAACCAGCTGAGAAAAAAGCGGGAAGACAGGCAGCCATACATGCGTCTGTCAGATGGTTACGGACTGTGGCGCATCTACTTTCGTGAGGGGGGGGCGTGTAGAGTGGAGCGATAGGTTAAAACTACAGTGCCAGTCTAGGGTTGTATATGCATGATTATAAATGTGTGTATGTGCGTGCGTGCGTGCGTGCGTGCGTTCGTGTGTTGTGCATGTGTGTGCTTGTGTGTGTACACGCACACACGCGCACGCACGCACACACGCGCACGCACACATGCGCACGCACACACGAGCACGCACACACGCGCACGCACACACGCGCACATACACCCCACCCCCTAAAAACACCTACATTACACACACCTACACTCACACCAATATCACACCAATATCACATCAATAGCACACACCACACACATCACGTGCCGTGACGCGCATTGTCGCGGTGTCACACGCCGTGACACGGCTTGTCGCGGTGTCACACGCCGATACGCGGCTTGACGCGGTGTCGCACGCCGTGACGCGGCTTGTCGCGGTGTCGCACGCCGTGATGCGACTTGTCGCGGTGTAGCATGCCGTTACGCGGCTTGACGCGGTGTCGCGCGCCGTGACGCGCCTTGTCGCGGTGTCACACGCCGTGACGCGACTTGTCGCGGTGTCGCACACGTAATCACGGATAAACGTCGCATCGCTGCTTCTGCAGCGACGCATCTTCAGCGTCAACAATCGACAGATTCTAAATCTGATTCGATATTTCGCGTGAGCGCGTCTGCCCGTCCGCCCATGCACCAGCCGTAAACACACACCACGCACACGGCCGCAGGGTGAGACATACACAGACCGTATCAGCATTCGAATGTATAAATATTATTCCGTGATAATAATAATAATAATCTATTTATGAATACGCGCGGCCCATCCGACCGACGTCATCGTGTGATTTCTACTGGGCGAGAGCGCGCAGAAAAGGCTGTGTATAGGAATTCATGCCGACACCTACGCGCGCGACACGTCGACAACGCGGCGGTGGAATGGTAAGTAGACGCTGCTAGTTAGCGCTGCAGGCATCGGACGCGCGTGCCCGCCTGTGATTGGCAGTAACTGTAATCCCGCACCCCGCCGTGTGTGGGCGCGCGCGCGCGTCGCCAGACGCGCTGGACGCTTCGAACGAGGTTTTTGCGATTTTTTGCGACAATGGGAGACACGTCTCCTCTGCGCCGATACCGTATAATTATATTATTATATAAGTTGGCGGTAACAGCAGTATTATCAGCTGTAGTAGCAACGGCAACAGCAGCAGCATCACCTATAGCAGCGGCAGCAGTAGCAGCATCACTTGTAGTAGCAACGGCAATAGCAGCAGCATCACCTATAGCAGCGGCAGCAACAGCAGCAACATCATATGTAGCTGTAGCAACAGCAGCAACAGCAGCAACTTAAGCAGCTAGTGAACAGCGCCGCGTTACAGTTCACGGCACACAATCGCTCCTCGCCGAGGAGCATTACCTGCGCGGTGCTAACTAGACAATAATGCCGACGGTGGATTCGCACCTGAGCCCGACCGTCCCCGGAGTACGCGCCGGCAAACCCCGTGATTGTTAATGTCGACTAAATACCCAGCGCGCACAATAATTGCCGTCTTCGACCAGCGATGACACCTGTTCGCCTCAATAATTCCGCTTCCCCTAGCTCTCCATAGAACACGATGACCTGTCGCGGCGACGTCACAGCCGCGCTATGCTCGCAGCGACCTCTATCGTTCGACATAGGACTGCAGAAACCGCATCGCGTTTAATTACAACAAATTATAGCGCGAATTGCCACTAGATGTTATGAATGTCGGAGTTACGTACGTTGAATAAGTATCATATCGCAGGAGGACACATGATGTCGCTAATGTTTCAGTGACGTGCCCTACATGCGCTGCATATCATAACGTCGCTTGGCACAAGATGTAGTTAATATGGACATTGCAATGTCTATGCGCTACTGCGTCAATCGACTCTACGGACGCTTCGTGAATGACATGTGTAGAAACGCGAGCTACATGGAGCTTTAGAAGCCGAGAGTGTATATTATTAACGAGTTATCCCGCTTGCTTTGATGCTGCACTCAGCAGGCAAACGGCTCTGTCCGCCAATCTTTTTGCGATTTGTGACACGGCTTCAGGCGTGCGGAGAGTAAATACGACCACGTGGCGGCGGCCGTGATAAAGGATAACGTAAGCTCGTGGTTATATAGGGTGCGCAACTCTTTAGCTGGTGTTTGATCTCTGGGCGCCGAAAGCGGCCGTGTACTCAGTCGGCGCTTTAATCAGATACCCATTGTTGCAGACGTCACCGTCATATATGCGATCACGCACGTACATACACACGCACGTACATACACACGCACGCACACACCCACGCGCGCACGCACACGTATATATAGAGAAGAGCTCGCGTATGGGCGTCCCGCCGATCGGATTCCCCCCACCACCCACCCACGTTGAATATGCGAGCCACGTGCCAGCCCGACGTGTGACTAGCTTACCTAGAAGCATTTGCGTGATGTCGACGTGGTCCCGGCGGCCCTGAGCGGCAGGTGCCTGCCCTGCCGTCACACTCCCGCTAATTCGAATTGTGTTGGAGTTAACCCGATTGTGCCATCAGCACCAAGACATGCACGGAGCCACTCGTACCCTAACTAACACGCTCCTTACGACGCTTAATGTGTAGCTGTGCCACGCAATCTTGTATCATGTCTCTCTGGATATGCTACCTGTATACGGATGTAAGCTGTTTATACCGAGTACACCGACAGACTGACAGATACGCAGGCGCGCACATAAATGCCCAAAAACAGCCCCGCTTTATTGTACGTTTTAACGTACACACACGCACGCACACACGCGCACGCACACACGCGCACGCACACACGAGCACGCACACATAAATACATAACATACATACATACATACCATACATAACATACATACATACATACATACATACATACATACAATAGCATACATACATACATATCATAACAATACATACATAGCATACATACAATACAGTACATACAATACATAATACATACATAGCATCATACATACATACATACATACATACATACATAACATACATATCAATGACATACAATACATACATACATACATACATACATACATACATAACATACATACATACATACATACATAAGCATACATAACATACATACAGTACATAGCATACATACATACAATACATACAGTACATATCATAACATACATACATTACATACATACATAGCAGTACATACATACATTAGCATACATACATACATACATACATACATACATACACTACATACAGTACATACTACCATAGCATACATACATACATACATTACATACATACATACAATACCATACATACATACATACATACATACATATCATACATCAATACACTACTATACATACATACATACATACCATACCATACATACATACATACATACAATACATACATACATACATACATACATACATACATACATACATACATACATACATACATACAGTACCAATACATACATACATTACCAAACATACTATACATACCATAAACATCATAACATACATACATACATTCACATAGCATACAGTTACATACCATACAATACATCCATACATACATACATACATACATACATATCAATACATACATACATACAACATACATACATACATACATACATAAATACGATACATACATACATAGATGGATAGATAAGTATACTAGATGAATAGAGAAGTGCGGGAGATGAGCGCGGGAGCAAGACGTGAGAGGGTAACAAGCCAGAGTTGGTCACGCACTGAGGGCGCTATTATTTCCCGGGCAACGCCGCGGTGTCCTGCTAGAAATGTCAATAAGCTTATAGCATTTCTTGTTTCCTATGTGCTCTAGTCGCGAATGTGCGTGCTTGCCGCATATATGTGACGTGTGTGTAATGTGTGCGCGGTGTACGTCGGCGTGTGTGTAATGGTGCGTGTAAATTCGCATTATGCACACACGCACACATGCATACCGCGTATATCAACTTTGCAAACCGTTGGCATCAAGACACACCTCGAGAGCGCGTTACAGCGGCGCGCGCCATATCATCACACGCGCAATACACACCGGCACATACAGCGCGCGCGCCATACACCACGAACATACACACACAGCAACGCATATATACACACGCACATACACACGCACATATTGCGCAAAGCCGCACATCGGACTGGGAGCACATTAGCGAACAAAAATGCTGAAGCTTATGACAAACTTATTGGCGAGCGGCGAGGCGTGCGTGCGTGCGTGGTGGCGTGTGTGCGTGCGTGCGTCGTGCGTGCGTGCGCGCATGTGAGCGAGCCGTGCGCGCGTAGCGTACCGTGCCTGCGTGATGCATATGTGCGAGCGGAGCGAGCGTGCGCAGCACGCGCGTGCGTGCGTGCGTGCGTGCGTGGCGTGCGTGCGTGCGTGCGTGCGTGCGGCGCGTCATTAACGGCGTGAGCAGGTGCCGCCGACTTCAGTCAAATTAACGCGAACTCATATAAGAGGCATTCCGGCCAAACATGTTAATTGTCACACATCGGCTGTCCTCCCGTCTTAATTCTGCATCGTTACGGGCCTATTTAAACGCCAACCAGTCGCAAAGAGAAACAGCAGCCAAAACGAGAGCTGGCCTCAATGATTATTTCTCAGTAACGTCTAACTCTAAGCCATAATTAAATAAGGTACGAAGGCGCGTTAAGAATGGCGCAGGGCCGCGCATAGCACCGCCTTCATACCGTATGGCGGACGGCAATAGCATATAAAGGTGAGTAACTCCTTCCTACAGTTTTAGTGAAGAAGTGGTAGACCTGTAGGCAGTAAGGTACGAAATACCACAACTCACATATTATATTATATTATATTATATTATATTATATTATAGTATATTATATTATATTATATTATATTATTATTATATTACTATTATATTGATATTATATTCATATATATATATAATATTAATATTATATTATATTATATTATATATATTAATATTATATTATAATTATATTATATTTATATTATATTATAATTATATGATATTATATTATATTTAGTATTATATTACATTACATTACATTACAATTACATTACATTACAGTTAGCATTAAGCATTACCATTATATGTAATATTATATTATTATATATTATATTATATTATATTATATTACTATTATAATTATATTTAGTATTATGATTATATTTTATATTATATTTATATTATATTACTATTATATTATATTATATTAATTATATTAATATTATATTATATTATATTAATTATATATATTATATTATATTATATTATAATTATATTATTATTATATTAAATTACATTAACCTTACATTACATTATGATTATAAATTATAGTTATATTATATTATATTAATATATATTATATTATCATTATATATATATTATATAATATTATATTATATTAATATTATTTAATATTTATATTATATTATAGTAAATATTATATTGTCAATCGCATACAGCCCGAACACACAACACAACCACACACACGCACAACACCCACACCACACACGCACTCGCCACACCTACCACCACACACACCACACCACACGGCACACCAACTCCACTCCACTCCACACCACATCACACCACACCAACACCACACCACACCACACCACACACCAACGCACTTCGCACACCACACCTACACCACACCACACCACACCACACCACACCACACCACACCATCACTCCACTCCAACAACCACCACACAACAGCCAACCCACCACACCACACACACACACCACACCACACGCTGACACCAGCACCAA
>NW_014577210.1:361676-366042 GCF_000485595.1 Priapulus caudatus | reverse complement strand
CACACACGAGACACACACAGACACGCAAGCCACGCACGCCACACCCAGGCAACGCCACACACACGCAAGCACACACTAGCACGGCACACACACGCAACCACCACGACACGCACACGACACGCACCACAACAATGCACGCACAAACAAGCACGCACACATAGCAGCACACACGCGCACCACGCACACACGCGCAACGCACACATGCGCACGCATCACACAGCAACGTCACACACGCGCAAGCACAACACGCCACATACACCCCACCGCTAAAACACCTACCATGACACGATCACCTACACTCACACCAATATCCCCCAAATATCACATCAATAGGCACACACCACACACATCCCGTGCCGTGACGCGCATTGTCGCGTGTCCCACACGCCGTGACACTGCTGTCGCCGGTGTCACACGCCGATACGCGCCTTGACGCGTGTCGCACGCCGTACGCCGCTTTCCGGTGTCGGCACGCGTAGCGACTTGTCGGGGTAGCATGCCGTTACGCGCTGACGCGTGTGCGCGCGCTCGTGACGCGCCTTGCGCGTGTCTACACGCCGTGACGCACTTTCGCGGTGCGCAGCACGTAATCACGGATAACGGTCCCGCATCGCTGCTCGTCTGCAGCGACCGCATCTTCAGCGTCAACACTGCGACAGATTCCTAACATCTGATTCGATAATTCTGTTTCGCGTGAGCGCGTCTGCCGTCCGCCCATGCACCAGCCGTAACACACACACGCCACACCGCCGCAGGGTGAGACATAGCACAGACCGTATCAGCATCGAATGTATAAATATTATCCGTGATAAAATAAAATAATCTATTTATAAATACGCGCGCCCATCCGCCCGACGTCATCGGTATTTATACTGCGAGAGCGCGCAGAAAAGCTGTGCACCACACCACACCACACCACACCACACCACACCACACCACATAAATTATATTACGTGCTTTCTGAATCTGGCTATTGGTTACTTTTAAATTACACGGCATTATTATTATTTATTTAAGGTTAACAGAAGTGTTATACCGTAATATACTTTACATTATATACGGATTAATAGATATATCCATAGTGTGGTATATGCTCACAATTGTGCGAATTTATTTACACAATAAATAGTCAATGTTTTGCGGCCAACGCTTCGTCACAATATTCCATGACTAAGTTACGGGTGATATCTGGATAATGGTTGCATACGAGTGTAGTGGAAATCATTGTGCAAAGGAGGCGATTTAATTAGCTAGTTAACAATCAAGGAATTAGCCCGACTGCACAATTAACACCTAGCCTAAGCCCTTGATCGTTGCAATTATTTCAACATGTTTACTGGAGACTGCTCAGCACTTAGCTTAGCGTATATTCAACGCCTACAGGTAATAAATCGTAGGTAACTCGTATGTACGACAATGACAACTTCCAATTCGTTCTATAGCACGTCTATAGTTATTTCCATTTAGATACCCGTCTATTTAAATAGTTTGTCTTTGGCAATCACATGTTTCTGTTACCGCCATGTGCACGCAGAAGTTTTGCTAGACGTTTTTTCACTAATGTAAATGATTCGCTAATGCTGAAATTTTGACTCCTTCTCAATAAATAATAGAAATTTACCCTATTAGTTAGTGTAGCACATTATCTATTATGAGATTGTATGTTTAAAATCTGTGCGCACTTCGTTGGTGAATCAAAACATGTGTTGAATATATTTACAATATAGACCCAACGCTATAATATAGTGTATATATGTAATATATATGTATATATAAATTATATATAGATATAATATATATATATATATAATATATTTATTATATAATATATATATATATATATATATATATATTTCACGTATAGCAGCAGTAGCAACAGCAGCAACATCATATGTAGCTGCCGCAACATCAGCAACAATATCAATATCATGCACACACAGCGGCAACAACAGCAGCAACACCAACACTGGCAACAGCAGTATATAATCGTTATCAGTATCATTAGCATTAGCAGCAGTATCATTATCATCATCATCATCAGCAGCAGCAGCAGCAGCAGTAGCAGCATTATCAGCATTCGTGGCAAACCGTGACAGTAGTAATCAATTGCATTAGTTTCCGGGCGTGGGCGTCTTAGCTATACAGTATGAACCCGCGTATAAGAACCTGAATTTTTTCAAGTTAGCCTTAAAAAGATTTTTATATAATTGGCGTTTACTAGGAAATTAGGCTATTTCGGTTTTTATATAGGTTCTTATTTTATTAAGAAAAATGGGTGATTGATGCTGGTAGAATATTGGTGCGGTCCATTGTTTATATAAAATATGCATATAATTATATCTAAATGACTGCAATCTAGACAAATACAAACCATCGTATTTCTTGTTATGCCCTTTATACCCAATAAACATCAACAAAACAAAACTAGATTTTGTTTTAAAACACCATAAACATAATGCCTGGCCAGGTTCCTCAGTCAAACGTATGGTACCAGACTCAATTTCATAATGCATGCAGTGAAACTGCACTGTACTCTATGTTTGTATATTACTCCACTGAACTTGTTAACTAAATTTACTGAATTTTACGTTACAATACATGACATTACGTTATAATATTATTACGTTATTTGCTACTGAATTTTATCAAATAGGAACCTATTTCAAATTTTAGGCTAAAACAGGTTCTTATGTCAAGGAGGTCTATATGGAAAATCTTAGTCTAACAGGCTCTTATTCACTGGGTTCTTATACGGGAAAATGTGAGGAAATGTGTCTAATAATTGTAAAATAAATGTAAGAGCTGATTAAGCAAGGTTATTTGGCATCTAGGTTAATTCTCTCTTGCATACATGTGGTTTATTTCGTTCCAAAAAGTGGAAGTAGGTGGAGGAGGAGGAGGAGGATGAGAAGTAGGAGGAGCAAGAAGAGGAGCAGGAGGATGTGGATGAGGAGAAGGAGGAGGATGAGAAGTAGGTGGTGGAGGAGGAGGAGGAGGAGGAGGAGGAGGAGGGGGAGAAGAAGAAGAAGAAGAAGAAGGAGGAGGAAGAGGCGAAAGAAGTGGAGATGGAGAAGGAGAAAGGGAAGAACAGGGGGAAGGAGGGGAAGGTGAACAAAAAAGAGTTAGAAGGATAAGAAATTATGAATCAATGGAAAGCCTTTTTCACTTTACATTATGAAGTCATAGATAATTAAAATAAACATCCTAACTTCAATATAGATGTATTATACGCATAGAATTACGCATTAATGCATAGTCTGCGCATAAAAATTTATTCATCTTCTTATCGTAACGTGAAATGAACAAAATTTAATTCCAGAGACGAAAAGATAGAAGATTACGATTTCTGTCAATTAAAATGTTTAGCGGTGCATTCCCTCTAATCATAATTCTTAATCCGGCCACTGTAACTTCATTAAACCTTAAATTTAATATTTTTGCGCAGCAAAATCTGACAATATAAACAATTTAAACCGGTAAAGATATAGACATTTATCCACCGGATAGCAACTAGTATTTTTCTTAGCTTCCGTAGATTAATCATGAAACAGTCCGGAAATAATTAGTGTTCTATATATAAGTGGCTAGCCTAGCAGTCCTATTTCACATACTATACTGAATTTCTCGTTTTCATTATGTTATAACTCCTTTTGTTCATAAGAAGATAACAATAAAAATTCCCAATATGCAGTTTGTCCAAATGTGTTTACTTTACAAAAACATAATACACGTAGAAAGTTTAAATTTAATACCAGCAAAAGTCATATCCGACATCTGACATTCACGATACCCTGATTTCAAGTTTGGTCAAATAGAAACTTCGAAGTTACAGCTTACATCACTCCTCTATTGCGGAGCTCAGATTGCGTCCGCATATCCTTCACACACCTGTTGATTTACGGGACCTGTGATTTCACACCTGTAGTCGCATGACACTTCATACTATTCGCGAATATCAATAAATACTTATTCGGGAATATTTCTTGTTTCACACGTTCCACGGGCTTTACTCGTACGTTGGGTACACGTGCGAATAAACCAACCCCTACATCTAATACATATTTGTGGAAGTTTCTCTGTTCGTCTGTTCTCGATTCAAATCAATATGGGCCAATCTAGATATGTCCAAGGATGGCCATTAGATGTAACTTTGGATGCTGAATGTCATGGGCCCATTGGATTTGACCTCCGAGGTAGATATAGATAGATAGGTAGATATATAGATAGATAGATAGATAGATAGATAGATAGATAGATAGATAGATAGGTAGTAGATAGATAGATAGATAGATAGATAGATAGATAGATAGATAGATAGATAGATAGATAGATAGATAGATAGATAGATAGATACTGCTGTACATCC
>NW_014577210.1:355380-357723 GCF_000485595.1 Priapulus caudatus | reverse complement strand
CTGTTGTACAACAGTATAGAGGGCGTCCATAGGCAGCAGGCCTCGATATGCTTTAAGCATTAATTAATTAAAAATACACAAGATACAATTTATTCATCACAATAAAGGTGAAAATAACAACAAAATAACCACAGGTCCAGACTCTGACTGAAACGTTTGCCAGCTAAATCCCGCGCATTTCCAGCGAGTTGGAGTATCCCGTTTCAAACACAAAAACAACGGACCGGTCACCATTGCTATGTCATTTGACGGAATGGCACAATTACACGACAAGGCAAATCTCACTTTTCATGCTTTTTAGATGTTGTCTATGGGGCATCTACCTTACGTGTATAACACGAATTTGTGCACTCTGCCGAAAATTACTACACACAAAAATCAGGAAAAGGCCTTTTCCAAAGACGAAATAGTGCGCAATTAGCGGAAGGCTACTGTTGCATGTATCTTAGATTGTAATAAACAGTAAATAACATTCATGGGCTGCAAGCGTGGAGAAGCATACATAGACTAAGGAAAGTTATTCGTCAAACTGTTAGTTACCTACTAAAACACAAATTACGTGTCAACGTGTAAAATTGCTGCAAGGCATACTTGCCATGAATCGATCTAAAAGATTGACAGTCTGTAGATAGCATGGACTCTATGCATGATAAACAATTAGACATTAAAAGCAAACCTACATGCAGAACTTTTCCCTTGTGAACCGAGACTAATGTACTCTAACTACCAACAAATGCCTTCCGATATTCATTTCGCATTAACACATATAGGTCTCTCACTGTATGGCCAAATACATGGTAGCATTGTATCACGAAACCAGTGGGGCCCCATTTATGATTTTTAGAAACCTATAGGGCATCAATTTCGCATGCGCAATGCACGATTGTGCACTCTACAGGTTTATATTCTGCACTAGTCGGGGGCAACTGAGCACATCTGGCTTTTCACTTCGAAGCTCTTGTGTAGGGGTTAGACACATCTTGGAGTGGCAAGCTAATTGCCGATTAGACACGATATAGATAGACTTCTAGCTGGGATCAAGGATGCGCCATGCCCTCTACCATGACGCACGCATACGCTGCGCTTATCATGGTAAGTAATCTGCAAGAGAATTCTATTCCATAGAGAATAAATATCGCACAACTTGATAAGCTCGTCGGATTTAGTCGCTGCATGTCTAGTTATACTCTGGCGCCCTCTGGCGTGGATTACGTGCACGTTACTTGTGTTGAGTAGCTATCCGTTGGGCGTACGTATACATGGCGAGGAGACGCTTGGATTCTGATATTGTCATCTACTGGGAAAAGTGCTCCTACCACAACAGCAAAACTTAAATTTCTCGAACAATATAAAGTAATTTGTATTTTTATTAATGAATTTGAAATGTTTAAAATTGATTTAAAATTGTGTATTTAAAATGTTTACAAATGATTTTTGAAGGCGATGGCTTTCCATAGCTTGTAGGTATTACGGTGGGAAATCAGCAAGAATGAGATCGTATTTCAGTGTATGCGTGCGCTTGAATTTGTTATTTCTCATTAGAAATGCTTAGAACTCTTTGCGTTTGTTAAGTTCAGAAACTAGAATCTCTGCCGAATCCGACAGTGTAAGCGGCTCGTCCGGGGTGCGTTGCTGGGGCGGCCAGGGAATTTTCGAAGGAAGCCTACTTTTTCGCGTAAAATGACATTGCAAAGTGGCCATTTCGAGTGCGTGCCGGCAAAAGCTTGTTTACAACACAAATTATCGACGAATTTTTGAGTTAACAACATATATGATGTCAGTTGCGATGTGGATTCAGAAGATGGCATTGTGATTTCTCAAAAATACTTCTGCTGATTTATGGTAATTTTTCGTAAGTATGGCCGCCTATGGGAAATGATTTCCGACCGTGGTACCTGTAGCCTGTTGGCACTTGCAACTTGGCTTGTTGCGCCACCTATCTATAATATTAATACAGATTCTCGATGGGTTTTAGACACGGGATGAGGGATCCGAGCAGCTCTATCGGCTACAAGTAGCGTATTAGTGTAGCGTGTGGAACTGGCGCCCGGGTACCAGTCTAAGCATTTAGCAGGCGAGGAACATTGATTCCGTGCATGGCCATTCATTGATGACGTTGGCCGTTATTTTCTGGACGTGTGATCGGACTAGTTTAAATATGTGGGAACCGAGAAATACCAGACAAGTCTTTCGTGGTTCGGAAATGGAAGTCAACAGGAAAAAAGCGTCGAAATTACGATTTTCGTAAACAGTAACTGTGAAATAGTATATTTTTTACCTGGTAAAAATTTGATAACTCGATCGAAACACTGATATTTATATATAACTAATACCAGGGGCGTA
>NW_014577210.1:353164-354970 GCF_000485595.1 Priapulus caudatus | reverse complement strand
TATATAATATATATATATATATATATATATATATATATAACGTAAAACTGTATGATTCTGTTATTGAAATTAAGCTTGCTAAGTTGACAATGTTAACTTATCATAGAAACAAGAGAACGATCGCCGATTATTCATTTATTTACTCAAAACCGCGGAAGCTTTATATGTGACGCGTTGTAAAACTCAATTTAAAGCATGCTAGGAGTTTTAGTTTAGAGAGTTATCCTAGCTTATTCCTATAGATTACTCCTAGATTACTCCTAATAAAGATGGAACAATTCGATAAAGCCGGTTATGATATGAGATGTAGCACATTCGAAGCTTAGAATATCTGTAAGTGCTTGAGATCTGACGAAGATATAGGTTATTTGATAACAGGCACAGCTAATGTGAGTTTAAGTGTAATTATTCAACATTGGGTTGTCACAAAGATTTTATATTTGTAATTGCGCCGTTCCGAAAATTGAGCATAATATATTCACTGTTGGACACCACCATATATGGCAGTAGTGAGCATGCAGCGCTTCCTAAGGCTGTTGTACAACAGGCAACAATAGAGGGCGTCCATAGGGCAGGCGGGGAAGCGGCCTCGATATGCTTAAGCCAATTATAATTAAAAATATCACAAGATACAATTTATTCATCACAAATAAGGTGAAAACAACAACAAAACTAAAGAGATTCTGTACAACAGTGAATTGTAGCAACTTTGGTACAACAGTTATCAAAATCTGTAAACAGATTGTACAACAGCTGAATAGAGGGCGTCCATAGGCACAGCCTTCGATTGCCTATTAAGCATTATTTAATTAAAAATACACAAGATACAATTTATTCATCACAATAAAGTGAAAACAACAACAAACTAACCACAGATTCAAGGTCCAGACTTGCCTGAACTTTTTCCAGCTAATCACGCGCCCATTTCCAAGCGAGTTGGAGATCCCGGTTTCAAACACAAAAACAACAGGACCGGTCCCCATTGCCTAATGTCATTGTGACGGAATGGCACATTACACGACAAGGCCAATTCTCACTTTTCTAATGTCTTCTAGAATGTCCAATGAGCATCTAACCTCCTCACATGTATAACACGAATTTCCGTGCAACCTCTGCCGAAAATTACTTACACACACAAAAATCAGGAAAGGTCCTTTTCCCAAAAGACGAAATAGTGCGGCAATATGCGGAGCGTCTACTAGTTTGCATTGTATCTAGAAATTGTAATAAACAGTTAATATAACATCTCCATAGTGCTGCAAGCGTGGAGAAGGACATACTAAAGACTAGAAAGTTATTCGTCAAACCTGTTATTTACCTACTAAATCACCCAAATTACGTTGTGCAACGCTGTAAAATTGCTGCCAAGGACGTAGCTTAGCCACTGAACTTGCATGCTAAAAGGGAGATCGACAGTGTCTGGTAAATCAGCAAGGACTCTATGCATGATAAACAATTAGACATTAATCTCCATCATCTCTCACTCTTCTCCCTCCTCCTCTTCAAAGTCTCTTTCCTCTCTCATCTCTCACCTCCTCCCTCCTCTCTCTCCTCCGTCTCTCTCCTCTTCATCTCTCTCTCTCATCGTCTCTCATTCCTCCTCCATCTCTCTCTCTCTCACCTCTCTCCTCTCTCGGCGTGCTCTCTAGCTCTCTCTCTCTCGCCTCTCCTCCACTCTCCGTCTCTCTCCCTCATCTCTCTCGTCCTCTCTATAATAGAAAATAATAATAGTATATTATGAATAATATATAATAAAAATTTATATATAAAAATATATAATAATATATAAATAACATAGAGTACAAC
>NW_014577210.1:343025-353139 GCF_000485595.1 Priapulus caudatus | reverse complement strand
TAACATTACATTATATTATATTATATTATATTATATTATTTATTATATTTATTATATTTATATTATATTAGATTATATTATATTATTATTATATATATTATATTATATTATATTATAGTATTTATATTGTCAATCGCTACACCACACCACACACCCACACCACACCACACACACCACACCACACCACTCCACACCACACACACAACACACCACACCACCACACACCACTCACTCCACTCCACACCAACACACACACCACACCACGACCACACCACACACCACACCACTCCACACAGCACCAACCACACACACCACACCACACCACACCACACCACACCACTCCACTCCACTCCACACCACACCACACCACCCACACCCACCACACCACACACACCACACCACACCACACCACACCACACCACCCACACCACACCACACCACACACACCACACACACCACCCACCACACCACACCACACCACACACCCACCAACACCACACCAACCACTAAACTTATATACTGCTTTACTGATCTGCGCTATTGGTTTACTTTTGAAATTACCGGCATTATTATTATTTATTAAGGTTAACTCAGAAGTGTTATACCGTAAATATACTTTACATTATATACGGATTAAATAATATATCCATAGGTGTGGTATATGCTCACAATTGTGCGAATTTATTTACACAATAAATAGTCAATGTTTAGCGGCCAACGCTTCGTCACAATATTCCATGACTAAGTTACGGGTGATATCTGGATAATGGTGATACGAGTTGTAGTGGAAATCATTGTGCAAAGGAGGCGATTTAATTAGCTAGTTAACAATCAAGGAATTAGCCGACTGCACAATTACACCTAGCCTAAGCCCTTGATCGTTGCAATTATTTCAACATGTTTACTGGATGACTGCTCAGCACTTAGGCTTAGCGTATATTCATGCCTACAGTAAAATCGTAGGTAATCGTATGTACGACAATAACAACTTCCAATTCGTTCTATAGCACGGCTCTACTAGTTATTTCCATTTAGATTGCCGTCTATTTAAATAGTTTGTCTTTGGCAATCACATGTTTCTGTTACGCCATGTGCACGCCAGAAGTTTTGCTAGACGTTTTTCACTAATGAAATGATTCGCTAATGCTTAAATTTTGACTCCTTCTCAATAATAATAGAAATTTACCTATTAGTTAGTGTAGCACATTATCTATTATTTGATTGTATGTTTAAAATCTGTGCGCCACTTCGTGGTGAATCAAAACAAGTGTTGAATATAAATTACAATATAGACCAACACTATAATATAGTTGTATATATGTAATATATATGTATATATAATTATATATAGATACAATATATATATATATAATATTATATATAATAATATTATATTATATATATATATATATATTTATTAACGTAAAACTGTATGATTCTGTTATTGAAATTAAGCTTGCTAAGTTACAATGTTAACTTATCATAGAAACAAGAGAACGATCGCCGTTTATTCATTTATTTACTCAAAACCGCGGGAGGCTTTATATGTTACGCGGTGTAAACTCAATTTAAAGCCATGCTAGGAGTTTAGTTTAGGAGAGTTATCCTAGCCTTATTCCTATAGATTACTCCTAGATTACTCCTAATAGAGATGGAACAATTCGATAAAGCCGGTTATGATATGAGATGTCAGCACATTCGAAGCCTTAGAATATCTGTTAAGCCGCTTGAGATCTGACGAAGATAGGTCATTTGATACAAGCCCACAGCTAATGTGAGTTTAATGGTAATTATTCAACCTCGGTGTTGTCACAAAGATTTTATATTTGTAATGCGCCGTCCGAAAATTTGAGCATAATATATTCACTGTTGGACACCACCATTATATGGCAATAGGGAGCATGCAGCGCTTCCTAAGGCTGTTGTTACAACAGTAGAGGGCGTCCATAGACAGGCGGCAGCAGCTCGATATGCCTTAAGCATTAATTAATTAAAATACACAAGATACAATTTATTCATCACAATAAAGGTGAAAACAACAACAAAATAACCACAGATTCTGTACAACAGTATTGTACAACTTTGTACAACAGTTTAACAAAATTGTACAACAGATTGTACAACAGTAGAGGGCGTCCATAGGCAGCAGGCCTCGATATGCTTTAAGCATTAATTAATTAAAAATACACAAGATACAATTTATTCCATCACAATAAAGGTGAAAACAACAACAAAATAACCACAGATTTCAGGTCCAGACTCTGCCTGAAACTTTTTCCAGCTAATCACGCGCATTTCAGCGAGTTGGAGGATCCCGTTTCAAACACAAAAACAACGGACGGTCACCATTGCTATGTCATTTGACGGAATGGCACATTACACGACAAGGCCATCTCACTTTCATGTCTTCTAGATGTCCATGAGGCATTCACCTTACATGTATAACACGAATTTGTGCACCTCTGCCGAAAATTACTACACACAAAAAATCAGGAAAAGGTCTTTTCCAAAGCGAAATAAGTGCGCAATTAGCGGAAGGCTACTGTTGCATGTATCTTAGCATTGTAATAAACAGTAAAATAACATTCATGTGCTGCAAGCGTGGAGAAGCATACTTAGGACTAAGGAAAGTTATTCTGTCAAACTGTTATTTACCTACTAAAAACACAAATTACGTGTCAACGTGTAAAATTGCTGCAAGGAGTACTGCCATGAATTGATGTAAAAGATCGACAGTCTGGAAATAGCAAGGACTCTATGCATGATAAAACAATTAGACATTAAAAGCAAATCACATGCGGAAACTTTTCCCTTGTGAACCGAGACTATTACTCTAACTACCAACAATATGCCTTCCCGAAATTCATTCGCATTAACACAAATAGGTCTCTCACTGTATGGCCAAATACAGCGGTAGCATTGTATCACGAACCAGTGGGGCCCCATTTATGATTTCTAGAAACCTATAAGGCTTCATTTTCGCATGCGCAATGCCACGATTGTGCACTCTACAGGTTTTATATTCTGGCACTCTAGTCGGGTGCAACTGATGGCACACTGCTTTTCACTTCGAAGCTCTTGTGTAGGGGTTAGACACATCTGGAGTGGCAAGCTAATTGCCGATTAGACACGATATAGATAGACTTCTAGCTGGGATCAAGGATGCGCCGATGCCTCTACCATGGCGCACACATACGCCTGCGCTTATCATGGTAAGCTAATCTGCAAGAGAATTCTATTCCATAGAGAATAAATATCGCACAACTTGATAAGCCGTCGGATTTAGTCTCTACGTCTAGTTATACTCTGGCGCCCTCTGGCGTGGATTACGTGCCACGTTACTTGTGTTGAGTAGCTATCCGTGGGCGTACGTTACATGGCGAGGAGAGTCAGGAGACGCTTGGATTCTGATATTGTCATTACTGGGAAAAGTGCTCCTACCATCAACAGAAAAACTTAATTTCTCTACAATATAAGTAATGTATTTTTATTAATTAATTTGAATGATTTTAATATTGTTTTAAATTGATTAAAATTGTGTATTTGAAATGTTTAAAAATGATTTTTGAAGGCGATGGCTTTCCATAGTTTGTATGTATTACGGTGAGGAAATGGGTTTGTCTATATTATCAAGCCGGTACAGAGATAATTTGCCTATGTTTATCACGTGCGTTCTATGTCAGTACCAATCAGTTGTAATCGCGGTTCGTGACGTCACTTCCAGCTGTGAAGAAGATGGTGAAGGGAGGAGCAGGGAGAAGGGAGAAGGTGGTGGAGAAGGAGGAGGGAGAAGCTGGTGCAGAAGGAGGAAGGGAGAAGGAGAAGATGGTGGAGAAAGAGGAGGGAGAAGCTGGTGGAGAAGGAGGAGGGGAAAGCGGAGGGAGAAGGTGGTGGAGGAGGGGGAGAAGCTAGTGGAGAAGGAGGGAGAAGCTGTGGAGAAGGAGGAAGGGAGAAGGGAAAAGGTTGGTGAGAGAAGGAGAGGGGGGAAGTTGGTGGAAAGGAGGAGGTGGGAGAAGCTGTGGAGAATGAAGAAGGGAAGAGGGAAGAAGCTGGTGGAGAAGGAGGAGGTGGTGGAGAAGGGGGTGTGAAGTGGTGGAGAAGGGAGAAGGTGTGCCAGGGAAAGAGGCCACCTCCCTGCCACCTTCTCCACCCTCCTCCTTCTCCACCACCTCCTCCACCAGCTTCTCCCCTCTTCTTCTCCACAGCTTCTCCCCCTCCTCACCACCTTTCCCTTCTCCCCCTCCTCCTTTCTCCACCAGCCTTCTCCCTCCTTCTCCACCGCGATTACATCTGATTGTTTATAACAATAACCACGTGACAAAATATGCAAATTATCTCCTGTATGCGGCCTGATTCCTGAATATAGACAAAACCTGTGGGAAATTAGCAAGAATGAGATCGTATTTCAGTGTATGCTGTGAATGTCAATGTGTATGCTGTGAAGTCAAGCGTGCGCTTGAATTTGTCATTTCTTATTAGAAATGCTTAGAACTCTTTGCGTTTGTTAAGTTCAGAAACTAGAATCTCTGTTGAATCGACAGTATAAGCGGCTCGTCCGAGGTGCGTTGCTGGGACGGCCGCGAGAATTTTCGAAGGAAGCCTACTTTTTCGGCTAGTAAAATTACATTTTGCAAAGTGGCCCATTTCGAAGTGCGTGCCGGCAAAAGCTTGTTACAACAGCACAAATTATCGACGAATTTTTGAGTTAACAACATATTAATATGGTGTCAGTTGCGAGTAGATTTAGAAGATGGCATTGTGATTTCTCAAAAAAACTTTTGCTGATTATGACTATTTTCGTAAGTATGGCCGCCTATGGGGAAATGATTTCCGACCGTGGTACCTGTAGCCTGTTGCCATTGCAACTTGGCTTTGTTGCGCCACCTATCTATAATATTAATACAGATTCTCGTGGGTTTTAGACCGGATGAGGGATCCGAGGCAGCTCTATCGGCTACAAGTAGCGTATTAGTGTAGGGTGAAACTGCGCGCGACCGGTACCAGTCTACAGCATTTAGCAGGCGAGGAATATCTACATTGTTTCCGTGCCATGGCCATTGATTGATGACGTTGGCCGTTATTTCCTGGACGTGTGATCGGACTAGTTTAAATATGTGGGAACCGAGAAATACCAGACAAGTCTTTCGCTGGAATGGAATTCAACAGAAAAAATCGTCGAAAATACGATTTTCGTAAACAGTAACTGTGAAATAGTATATTTTTTACCTGCTAAAAATTTGATAACTCGATTGAAACACTGATATTTATATATAACTAATACCAGGGGCGTAGCCAGGGAGGGTTCGGTGGGTTCGCCCCCCCCAGGGGGATTGGAAGTTCCGCTCAAATGTATACAATTTTGTAACCCTATTTCGAATTCCAAATACCGGGTGGTTAGATAATAACAAAATTAGCAACAATGAAAAGTTTTGTCGATCCTCATTATCGATTGCTTCGCAGCATTATGCAACACACATTCATTCACAGTGCAGTATACATAGCCATATTATTATTTTACTGGATGGATACACACATGCCTTACTTAGCACAAAGTCAGTTTCGGATGAGAAATTTCTGCATACTTTAAAGCGAACTATCAACAGACGCCAGACGAGTAACGAACAAACCACACTCATATTGTGGGTTAGCGACACGTATGTAGTGTCACAAATGTAATGTAGTGTCACAAATGTAATGTAGTGTCACAAATGTAATGTAGTGTCACAAATGTAATGTAGTGTCACAAATGTAATGTAGTGTCACAAATGTAACAATCAATCCTTGAAATGGTCTGATTGTCTCTCCATACAAATATGAGTGTCAGACGTGAAAGTTTTTACACTGCCAGATTAGTACAAAATGGAACACCCTTAATTGTCTACATTTCTAATCACACTCATTCATTAGAACTAGTTCCCGGAAACTCATTGAGATACATTAATTACAGGATATATATATATATAGAGAGAGAGAGAGAGAGAGAGAGAGAGAGAGAGAGAGAGAGAGAGAGACAGAGAGAGAAATAAAGAAAGAGATCAGTAGATCAAAGCCGGCGTTTATAATTGGATGTCTTTACCCATGTACTCTCTTCACATTCTGAATCTCCCTCCTCCATTCATGCACTCCTGATTGAAACATCAGCGGACCGCCCACGCCATCTATCGACGCCGTCGGCGTTTAACCCCGATCCGCCAGGGTCGCTAGCTGTCGGCCGGCACCAGTGCGCGGCATATGCTCTCTTGTTTTACTCGCTCGCAACAGCAGCAGTAGCAGCAGGAGCAGCAGACAGCGCGTGTGCCTTCGCTCAACGTTCGATGCTGACACTCGAGTGACAGCATCTGCTCGCGCGTTCTAACATTTAGCTGCCCACCTCACCACCCCACCAGCTATCTATCTGTCTGTACGAGCACGCGTGCACGCCATCGTCCACGACATTTCACGCGAAGACATGGCACAGTTCTGCGGCAAATGGAAGCTGGCGAAGACTGAGAATTTCGACGAGTACATGAAGGCTCTGGGTAAGAAATCGCGAGAGTTGCGCGGGTGACACCAGGCGGCGAATGCGTGCACACGACGCTGTCGCGCGCACCGACCGACTGGGTCCGTCGGCACGGTGACGTGGTCGTCATGTATGCTGTATGATGTATGTATGTGTGTGTAATGTATGTATGTATGTGTGTGTGTGTGTGTGTGCGTGCGTGCGTGCGTGCGTGCGTGCGTGCGTGCGTGCATGTATGTATGCATGTATGTATGATGTGTGATGTATGATGTATGTATGCCGGCTGCACCGCCCTACTTCCGCGCATCTGCCGTCATTGATGAGTCTCTAACTCTCTAACTCTCCAGTAGCTGTGCGCCACGCACCGCGAGCCTGCGCGCACCACCGCCGCTACTGTTTCACACGCGTGGGTCGATGTCTGGTTTGCCCTAGCTCTAGAACTATAGCCGTTCGCTCAGCATGTGGCGGAGTGAAGTCTAGAGCTAGATTTCCCTCGGTAGCTATAACCGGCAGCCGAGTAACCAGCGAGTGCAAGCGCAAAGATCCCCATCAGGTATCGCAGAAGACGACATAACCATTGCTCACGTATATAATCGCTGTAACCGTCATCACACGCCTGCTAACGTACGTGCGTGCGTGCGTGCGTGCGTGCGTGCGTGCGTGCGTGCGTGCGTGCGTGCGTGCGTGCGTCCGTGCGTGCGTGTGTGCGTGCGTGCACTTCCGCGCAGACGTGCGTAACGGGTCTACGCGCTAACGATGGCTACACGCCGTGTCGGAGGGAGTGCGCGCCCCGCCCAGCGTACCCCGGAGCGACAGACGTTTTGTGTCGCTCGCACGTCATCGTCGCAATAGCAGCAGCAGCAGCAGTAGTAGAAGTAGCAGCAGCTGTGGCAGCAGCAGCATCATACATACATACATACATACATACATACATACATACATACATACATACATACATACATACATACATACATACATACATACATACATACATACATAGATGGATAGATAGATATATAGATGAATAGAGAGTGCGGGAGAGAGCGCGGGAGCAAGAGTGAGAGGGTACAACCAAGTGGTCACCAACTGAGCGCTTTATTTCCCGGGCAACGCCGGGTGTCCTGCTAGAATGCCATAAGCTTAGCATTTTTGTTCCTATGTGCTCTAGTCCGATGTGCGTGCTTGCCGCATATGTGCGTGTGTGTGTGTGCGCGTGTACGTGCGTGTGTGTATGTGCGTGTATTCGCATTATGCACACACGCACACATGCATACCGCGTATATCAACTTGCAACCGTGCAATCAAGACACCTCGAGAGCGCGTACACGCGCGCGCATACACACACGCGCATACACACACGCACATACACGCGCGCGCATACACACACGCACATACACACACGCACGCATACACACACGCACATATGCGGCAAGCACGCACATCGGACGGGAGCACATAGGAACAAAAATGCTAAGCTTATGACACACTATTGCGAGCGGGCGAGCGTGCGTGCGTGCGTGCGTGCGTGTGTGCGTGCGTGCGTACGTGCGTGCGTGCGCGCATGTGAGCGAGCGTGCGCGCGTGCGTGCGTGCCTGCGTGTATGCATATGTACGAGCGAGCGAGCGTGCGCGCGCGCGTGCGTGCGTGCGTGCGTGCGTGCGTGCGCGCGGTCATTAACGGCGTGAGCAGGTGGCCGCCGACTTCAGTCAATTAACGCGAACTCATATAAGAGGCATTCGCAAACATGTTAATTGCACACATCGCTGTCTCCCGTCTTAATTCTGCATCGTTACGGGCCTCATTAAACGCCAACCAGTCGCAAGGAGAACAGCAG
Organism: Priapulus caudatus; assembly: GCF_000485595.1. Taxonomy (NCBI): domain Eukaryota; kingdom Metazoa; phylum Priapulida; class Priapulimorpha; order Priapulimorphida; family Priapulidae; genus Priapulus; species Priapulus caudatus. The sequence goes on along the minus strand of NW_014577210.1, from coordinate 344,805 downwards.
CCAACGAGAGCTGGCTCAATGATTATTTCTTCATTAACGTCTAACTCTAAGCCATAATTAAATAGGTACGAAGGCGCGCTAGAATGGCGCAGGGCCGCGCGTACGTAGAGGCCTTCATACGTATACGGACGCAATAGCTGTGGAGGTGAGTATACTCTCCTACAGTTTAGTAAGAAATGGTAGACCTGTACAGTAAGGGTACGCATACCACAACTCACATATTATATTATATTATATTTCTCTATCTCTCTCTCGTTCTCTCACTCTCTCTCTCTTTATCTCCTTTCTTCTCTCTTTCTCTCTCTACACACATAGAGTAATTTTGTCATATACTACTATGCATTTACTCAGCTTGAAGTAGTAGAATAAAGTAGTAATGTCTGTGCGTATAAATATCTGCGCGTCTTATGCATCCCTCAAGCTATTACGTTTAAATAGGCCTTCACTGGTAAACAACAGTAACATTTAATTACAGTCATTTTCTTTTCGTATTTAATTACGCAATCACGGCTGGCTGTAAATGGCAAATGCGTGCCCCTCATTCGTGTATGTTTCCGTTTCCGATTTAATTACGAATTGCGGCATCTCCGCTCTAGCGCCGTGTTACTTAGCCGCGACTAATCTCTCACTCAGATGACTGCGAGTAGACTAGCGTGCTGTGTCGTGAGTATCGTGCTCACGCATCACACGCAACCGCTGCGTAAGCCAGGCTGTCACCGCTTCTCATCGTTGCATCTGTTCGTATACGGTCTCGCACATCGACGATGGCGCTCGAATATATGTATAATTAAACGCGAAATGTAATTATTTCATTAGATTAATTTCTGCATCTCGGAGCGCATCACGGAGGTCGAGGTAAGGTCCAGTGAGCATATAGACAAAATGGCGCCGCAACCGCAGGCGTGAGTGCGTACGTGCGTGCTTGTGTGCGTGTGTGCATGCGTACGTGCGTGCGTGCGTGCGTGCATGCGTACGTGCGTGCGTGGGTGCGTGCGTGCGTGTGTACGTGCGTGCGTGCGTGCGTGCGTGCGTGTGTGTGGTAGCAAGGAGCGGGGTGTGTGTGCGTGTGTGCGGGGGTGCGTGTGCACGTGTGTGCGTGGGTGCGTGCGTGCGTGTGTACGTGTGTGTGTGCGTGCGTGCGTGTGTGTGCGTGGGTGCGTGTGTGTGTGTGTGCATGTGTGTGTGTGTGTGAGTGTGTGTGCGCGTGTGTGCGGGGGTGCGTGTGTGCGTGTGTGCGTGTGTGCGTGTGTGCGTGTGTTTGTGTGCGTGCGCGCGCGTGTGTGTGCGTGTGTGTATTTATGAGTGTGAACGTTTTATTACGTAGCGCGTGCTAAACTTATACAAGCGTTTACAATGTCACACAATGTCATCGTGAAGCGTTGTCGAGAAAATCGTAGCTCCGCAGAATCGTGAAACCATGAACATTTAATCAATCATTCACCAGCGATTACGCCGATGTCTTAAACTGCCGTCACTATTCCAATTAGTGAGCCTGCACGGGTTGTAAAGTAATTACACGTGGAAGCAGTAGCAAGTGTACTTTTTGCTATGTAATTATACGCGCAGGTGGTTGGTTAGTTTTTGCGTTGTACACCTGCACTGCGCACGAAAAACGTCAGTAAGTTTTTACGAAAAACTATTTATTGTTGTCATGTTAGTATTTCATTCATCTTAAGATATTGCTATACGCATGTAGCTTTAATAAAAACAATATTAGCAAATAACTGTGGGCTACTACTACTACTACTGCTACTACTACTACTACTACTACTACTACTAC
>NW_014577210.1:334053-343015 GCF_000485595.1 Priapulus caudatus | reverse complement strand
TAACATTTAGCTGCCACCGTCACCACCCCAATCAGCCTATCTATCTGGTCGTGTACGGCACGCGGCACGCCAGTCGTCCACGATCATATTCCACGCTGAAGACATGCCAGTTCTTGCCGCGCAATGGCAAGCTGGCGCGTAAGACTGAGAATCTTCGACGATACATGGAAGGCTCTGGTAAGAAATCGCGAGCAGTTGCGCGGCTGACACAGGCGAATGCGTCCAACGACGCGCTGTCTGCGCGCACGATCGACTGGGTTCCGTCGGCCGGTGACGCTTCGTCTTCATGTATGCTGTATGATGTATGGTATGTGTGTCGTAATGTATGGTATGTGTATGTATGTGGTGTGTGTGTGTGGCGTGCTTGCGATGTGCTGTGTTCGCGTGCGTGCCGTGCGTGGCGTGCATGTATTGTTGCATGTCATGTATTGATGTGTGATGTGTATGATGTGTATGCCGGCTGGCACCGCCTACTTCGGCATCTGCCCGTCATGATGAGTCTAAAACTCTCTAACTATCCATGTTAGCTGTGCGCACGCGCGCTAGCTGTTTCACACGCGTAGCGGTCGTAATTTGTTTTATTCGTTTTTTTTTTTTTCTTTTTTTTTAATTTTTTATTTTTTTTTTTTTTTTTTTTTTTTTTTTTTTTTTTCTCCTTGGGTTTTGCCCTAGTCTTTAGAACTGTGGTGTTCGCTCAGCATGTGGCACGCGAGTGCACAGTGCCTAAAGATTCTAGAGCTTAGGATTTCCTCGGCTTAGCTATAACCGCGCAGCCGAGTAACAGCGCAGTGCAAGCGCAAAAGATCCCAGAGGTATTCGCAGAAGACGACTAACCATTGATCATCACATGTATATAATCGCTTAACCGTCTCACACGCTGCCTAACGTTACGTGCTTGGCGTGCGGTGCGTGCTGCGTGCGTGCACTCCCGCGCAGACGTGGCGTAACGCGGGTCTACTACGCTAACGGAGGCTACACGTCGCTGGTCGGAAGGTAAGTGCGCGCGCCCGCCAGCGTACCGCGGAGCGACAAGAGCGTGTTGTGTCGCCCCTCGCCCACGGTCCATCGTCGGCAATTAGCGAGCAGCAGGCGCAGAGTAGCTGTAGCAGCATGCTGTGGCAAGCAGCAGCCAAACAACAACACCACAACACAAACAACAACAACAACAACATCGCAGTAGCAGTAGGCTGCGTAGCAGTAGCGGCGCTGAGCAAACAACAACACAACAACATACAACAACAACAACAAGCAACAACAACAACAACAACATACAACAACAGACAACAGACAGTAGCGAGTACAGTACGGTAGCGAGTATCATAGCAGTATCAGCATCATGACATCATCAACAGTAGCAGCAGCATCAATGCAGCTGGTCAATAGTAGCGCGAGCAGGCAGGCAGCAGCAGCGCGAGCAGCGCAGCAGCAGCAAGCGCAGCGAACTGCAGGCGGCCGCGCGTCAATAGTTAGCTAGCAGATGCAGCGCAGCAGCAGCAGCAGCAGCAGCAGCAGCGCGCAGTAGCAGCATCAGCACGCAACTGCAGCGGTCAATAGGCTGCGGCAGCAGCAGCAGAGCAAGCAGCGAGGCAGCGCGCAGCAGTAGCAGCAGCAGCAACTGCGCGTCATAGTGAGGCAGCAGCAGCACGGCAGCAGCGCAGCAGCGAGCAGCGACAGCTAGTAGCGAGCCCGCAGAAGCAGCACAGCGAGCGGAGTGTAGTCAGCAGCAGCAGCAGCAGCCAGTTATGTAGTGCAGCAGCAGCAGAAGCGCTAGCAGCAGTAGCAGCAGCACAGCCAGCAGCTGCAGCAGCAGGAGACGCAGCAGTGCAGCGCGCAGTAGTAGTGTAGCAGGGCAGTTGAGGCAGGCCCCAGCAGCAGCAGTCAGTCAGGGACGCAGCAGCGCAGCAGTCGAGTGAGTTAGTAGTAGCAGCAGCTAGCAGCAGCAGCGCAGCAGCAGCAGCCAGCAGCCAGCAGCAGGCAACGCAGCACAGAGCAGCGCAGCCGAGTAGCAGCAGCAGCAGCAGCAGCGGTAGCAGATGTAGCGCAGCAGCGCTAGCAGCAGCAGTAGCAGTGCCAGCGAGTAGCAGGCGATGTGGTCGTGCTGTTACCCGAGCAGGCGCGGGTCTGCTTGGCGCCCGCGCGCCGACCGCACTGGCACGCCAGACGCGTACTTGCTAGTGACGTGATAGCCAATTAACGTTCAATACGTATTAGAGGAGAGTATACTAGCTTGCCTGCTTCTGTGGCAGAGTATATAACACGAGTGTAGCGAGCTCGGGGGCCGGGAGGGTCGGCGGGGCGGGGCGGCGTAGTGGGGTGGCGGGGCGGCGCTGGCTGCGTTGGATCCCGCGGGTCGGACGGCACTCTCACAATAACGTTTGGGTTTTAACCGTTCAGCGGGGAGAAAATAATGAGCAAGCGTTTAGGGATTGTGGGCAGAGTTTGGCTGCAGTTGGACTTTATGATTAGAGCAAAGGGTTAGCTAGGCGATACTGACGTACTATGTCTGACTCTACATTCGCAAATGCCTGCTCCAAGCTAGACCTCTATGTCCTCAGCTGATTAGCACTACAGCTGGCCTCAGTGCATTAGAGCGGAAACACATGGGAACGAACTAGCATGTGTGCGTGTGTGTGTGTGTGTGTGATGTGTGTGTGTGTGTGTGTGTATGTGGTGCGTGGTGCGTGATGTGTTTGCGCGTGAATATGCCGCGTGCGCGTGCGCCGTGCGCTGCGCGTGCGCGTTGTTTGTGTGCATGTCGTGTGTGTGGGTGTGCCCTGCCGGCTCCGAGTTCATCGCGCCTGGCAGCGACGCGACGCAGGGGGGCGAGCAGAGAGAGTGTGTGTGGGTGTCTGTGCGTGTGTGTGCGTGTGTGTGTGGGGTGGGGGGCGTGCGTGTGTGCGTGCGTGTGTGTGTGCGTGCGTGCGTGTGTGTGTCTGCTCACAGCAGGAGGTAATGACGTTCTAATGTTTTGCCTAACAACTGCATGACCAGCAGTTTACTCTCTCCGTGTGATGGGGGCAGGATCGAGTTCTCTGGAGGAAGGGTCGGGGGATTCGTGGAAGCCCGTGTACACGCCAGCTATCGCTAATTGTTGCGGTTGTGGGATATCGGTATGCTGGCTGTATATAGCTGCGGGTGGTTTAAGCAGGCGTTTACTAACCCACAAATAGGAAGAGCTCCGGATTTCATTAGATACCGCATGATCACTGATGACACGAAGTCAATCACAGGCACACAGGCACTTGGAACGTCTCAATAAAAAAATGATGATAAATAAACACGTAATGTATTTACTACCAAAGTCTTAAGTTAATGTTTCTCTACTCTATTTCGCCTATTATTGTCGATAACTTGCTGTAAATGCCGTTCAAATGCTCATCTGCAACACACACGTACGTCGCACGCACGCCCTGTGCACAAACAATAAGATTAATTAGATAAATAGAGTTCTAATGCATTTACAGCAAGTTATCGACGAATATAGAGTAGAGAAACATTAAGACTTTGGTAGTAAATACATTTCGTGTTTATTTACCTTTTTTTATTTTTATTGAGACGTTCCAAGTGCCTGTGCACAGGCACTTGTGCGGTTTCGAGAATATTACGAAGGCTCTATACTATGTGTTGTGGGTTTATGCACGGAGGCGTGCATGCAGCCAGAATGTGTGTAGGCGTGTCAATTAACGTGGAATCATTATGTGATAGCGAGTACATAAATTCAGTAGAAGGAGACTTTCAGTAGTAATTACAACTTGTGTTTATTTACAATTCCTTTGGTATCGAAAAGGTCAAATCAAGGTCCTTATATAGCGCCTGATAATGGCGATGAATTGTTTTGCCATGCTCCATTGGCTCGTCCAACTACTGCCAAATATATTTCTAAACACGCCCCGTACCATGGCTGTGTTTCAGCACTGGCCCTCTCATGACACTCACTCGGAACATAACTTTGTACAGATTGCCCCGTCAGACGATCATACACATGAGTAGTCCGGATGCTAAAACGCCGGATGCGCGCGTGCTGTAGCGATGGAACGCCAATGACAAGATAGTGATGAGATTTCGATATCGATTATATACTAGAACTATGAGCAATTCCTAAACAACATAACACGACGATTTCACTGCGTTCAATGTTTTTAACAGCTGTTCACGCGGCAACTCATTGCACATACACACCCGATACGTGTGTTGTGGCCGGGCACGCGCACGCAACTATTTATTCACGCTATCGAGGGACTATATGCTTGACTATATCCACGTACTTGTATAACGAGAAGGCCTAGTGTATGTCATTGCTGCGATAGCCTGTTTCGCGGGAGACATGACCGAGTACGGCAGTATACATATGTGAAACGTTAGAACTGTCGGGGGAGCTTGTTGTTGATGGGCTTGGTAAGCGGCCGCATTGCGAGCGCGTGCTATATAGTAAACACTCCCTCGCAAATGTGCGCGTTGTGTATATCGACCCCCTGTAAGGAAATAACTGACATTCGCCATGAAACAGCAGCAGCAGCAGCAGCAGTAGTAGTAGCAGCAGTAGTAGTAGTAGCAGTAGCAGCTGTAATAGTAGTAGTAGCAGCAGCAGCAGTAGCAGCAGCAGCCAGTAGCACAGCAGTAACAGTAGTAGCAGTAGTAGCAGTAGTAGCAGTAGCAGCAGTAAATAGTAAGCAGCAGCAGCTAGCAGTAGAATGGATAGATGGATGGATGGATGGATGGATGGATTGGATGGATGGACGGACGACGGACGGACGGACGATGGATGGAGAGAGGACAGATATATCTAAGACGGGGAGAGTGAGAGTCGCTGTCATCTTTGTGCGCGGTGAGTCACGAGCGCAGCGGTTGCGTAGCAAATCGATTTGTGGGGGCTGGAGGATGCGGACATGCAAGCGGATGGGAGGATAGGATGCTGGGGAACAAACGGAAGAAGCCATGCAAGTGTGGGACAGCGGGTTATGCGGCAATGTGTGAATTGAGACAGGATCGAATGTGGTCAGGATAGAGAAAGGGAATAAAAGGATGTAGGGGAGGGATTGTTTGGCGAGAACAGAAAAGGAATATGGAATGAAGGGGGAGGCCGATATGTTTGTCGCGACACACGAAAGAATATGCGATGTAGGGGGAGGATATGTTAGCGAAACAAAAGGAATATGGGATGTAGGGGGAGGGATATGTTTGGCCGGAAACAGAAAGGAAATGCAAGGATGTACGGGGGAGGGATATGTTTACGGCTGAACAGAATGATGATGACGCTGACGCAAGAGGTCGATGATGGCGTGAGGCAAGCGCCGGGATGAAGTATCCGCGAAATAATTATGAGGAATATAATAGCAGGAATAATATATCAATATTATATATTAATATATATATATATAATATATATACTATCATATATATATATAAGCGAAATAAATAAGAGGGAGCGACCAGAAGAGCGCGGGGGGGGGGAATAGAAATCCAGGGTTTGAGAAACGGATGGCGTGAGAAACGGAGAAAGAGAACGGGCGAGATACGCGAGAGACAGAGAGCGCTCTTGCGAGAGGAGTGGAGAGAACAGGAAGAGAGAGAGGAGTGAGAGAGAGAGACGTGGGGACTCACGGGGGGTGTATTAGAGGGCAGGTTTTGGATCAGGGAAGCTCAACGGTGTAGAAAGGTAAAGGCCTGCAATGCCGCGACGCGCCATTATTTAATTTTCTGGGCGAGGCCTGCCGCATTGTAACCACCGTGTCGAGGTGTCTCAGCAGCGGCCTGAACCTCCTTCCTCTGCAATTACGTACGTCGAGGTTAATCGAGAGTTGGCCTTAGAAGCAATTCAGGCCTGATATCAGTCAACTTTATGGCGTTCATGGACCAGATAAGTAGTTTTAATAGAGGGTGGGGGAGCGCGTGGTGCAGGAGGGGGTGGAGGCTAGCTAAGGAAACTTCCATAAAGCAAGGGGCCATGGATGGGGGTGGGGGAGATTGATATGATATGGTGGGGGGAACAGAGGCGAGGGTGCAGGAGGGGTGGTGTGGAGCGAAGAGAGAGGGTGAAACAGAGCGAGATTCTTTTGTTGAGTTGGTGGTGTGTTGTTGTTGTTGTTGTGTGTGTGTGTGTGTGTGTGTGTGTGTGTGTGTGTGTGTGTGTGTGTGTGCGTGTGTGTGTGTGTGTGTGTGTATGTGTGTGTGTGTGTTTGTGTTTGTGTGTGTGCCTGTGTGCGTGTGCATGTGTCTGTGCGTGTGCGTGTGTGTGCGCGCGCGCGCGTGTGTGTCACTATGTGTATATGACACATGAATAAACACCCAATAATGATGACACATGTATATGTAGCATATATGTATAGGACATATGTATATGACACATATTATACTCACGTATGACATGTGCATGTGACACACACATACATGCATCACACGTGTATGTGACGAGTGTCACCATGCAGGAGTCGCATACATAGCTGATGATTGATATTACCAGGCAATCGCGTCAGCGTGCGTTATATCTCCCTTATACGCTCCCCGTACAGTAACTTCACGTCAGCAGCCGACAACCGTTTTTTCAGCTTCACAACGATAATATCAAGCGCTAATAATTAATTATTAGAGCCTATTATTATTATTACCTATTATTATTACTACCTATTATTACCTATTATTATTATTACTACCTATTATTACCTATTATTATTATTACTACCTATTATTATTATTATTATTATTACCTATTATTATTACTACCTATTATTATTACCTATTATTATTACTATTATTATTATTACCTATTATTATTACTACCTATTATTACCTATTATTATTATTACTACCTATTATTATTATTATTATTACTACCTATTATTATTACCTATTATTATTACTACCTATTATTACCTATTATTATTATTACTACCTATTATTATTATTATTATTACTACCTATTATTATTACTACCTATTATTATTACTACCTATTATTATTATTATTATTACTACCTATTATTATTACCTATTATTATTACTACCTATTATTATTATTATTATTATTATTACCTATTATTATTATTATTGTTAATTAATATTATTATTATTATAATTAGATTAGAGCTATTATTAGCTTTTGATAAAATAGAACCGGTACCATAAGTGAAACTAGTTGTGCATCGCTTTAGAATAAGTTTAGAGCGTGGTGACATCGAGTCGTTATAAGCTCTTTGAACCAGCATGGGTGGGGGTGGGAAGGGGTGGTAATGGATGTGCATCCCGTAGAGCCGGCTCACAGGCTCCGCCTGACACATATCAGTACGTCGCTGGCAGCAGCTAGCGTTGCCAAAATGTGCGCCACCCGATATATGCTCGGCAGCTGAAGATGTGTACACTGCATGCATGCATGTCGAGTCAAAATACTATATATGGAAGCAGACGCTGCGAGAAGTAGTGATGACAGAGAGAGTTGAAAAGGACAAGAATTATGCATGCGTCGATGTGTGTGCGCGTACATGCGTGCGTGCGCGTGCGCGTGAGTCGGTGCGTGCGTCCATCCGTGCGTGCATGCATCATCAAACATCTTAAACGCATGTATAGTGTCGTAGATATAGCGAAAGGGTTTAGTGAGTGCGAGAAACTCTAGAGAACGAGCGTCAAGCCGTACGCTCGCCACCATTGATCACTGTGGCACGGCCGAGCAGTTTACCGAAGCTAGGCTGCTCGTAGCTACACGCACCCGGGCTGCGAAAAAAAATTTCCCACTTGAGTTCCGGACCACAGCCAATCAGCGCACTCCATTCACTCGACTTCCTCGAAGCAACAATGTAAAATGAATACCCCTAACCCTAACCCTAACCCTAACCCTAACCCTAACACGTACACGAACCCTAACACTAACTATAATCCAACCACATATATACGAACCATATATTACAAAACACTATCTATGGTGGGTCCGAAACTCGATTGGGGAAAAAAATTTCGCACCCGGGCTAGCCGCTTCCCGTTTACAGGGCTGAAGGCTGGGCAAATTCGTAGGGGGGGGCAAAATTTTATGACTCAACAGTGTAATGATGAGCGACGGGCGCAGCTCTTGATCGACGTCCATAGTGTGGTAGGGATGGGTCTGAGACAATTAGGCTTTCACGGATAAGTGACCAAAAAAATCACGTTAGAATTATTGACGATTATTAGCTCAGCTTTTTTTAATTTTGCTACAAAATCTAGGGGGCAGCTGCCCCCTTGCCCCCTCCCCCACAGGCTACGGCCCTGGTATACATCAATTCGTTGTAACTAACCTCTTCGCTCTCCTGTAGCGGGAGCGAAGGAGCCACGCCGGTAGAGCTACCCCATGCATATCATCAAGAGCTAAGAATACCTATTATTATAGTGTTATATTATTATATTCTAGTATTATTATCTCTTGATATTGTTGTGTCGTGAAAAGGTGAAACCGACTACAATAATATCAAGAGCGTATTAAGAAGGGTCTCAATAAATTAATTAATTATTAATTATTTAATTAATTAAGGGTTTCTTGATAAATTCATGGCGCCGCGTTCTACGCTATAACCGCTGGTATAAGGCAGCCAGAATGATTGCATCACCGCGTTGTCAATCAGCGGGATCGCGTGAGCAGTGTGCGGATTGTAGGCGACGTCGGTCGATATACATACATGCACGCTGCTTGAATGATTCATCATCCGTCGCTCATGCCGCTTGTCTCTGTATTGTGCCGCTGAGCGGGTGTCTGCTGCGAGACCACTTGTGGCAATCCAATAATAAGCCGTACATCCATCGAGTTAACTTAATTGCTCCCTTATATGTGCCTCCCCCTTTCTTTCTCCCACGCCCTCTTCCTCCGTCCCTTTCTATTTCCCCTCTCATTTTCCCCTTTTTTCATCCTCCATCCCTCTTCCTCTCTCCCTATATTATTTTGTTACACACCCTCTCTCTCGCTCTCTCTCTCTCTCTCTCTCTCTCTCTCTCTCTCTCTCTCT
>NW_014577210.1:331052-333663 GCF_000485595.1 Priapulus caudatus | reverse complement strand
ACACACACACACACTCACACACACACACACACACACTTTCGCTTTTCTCATATCTCTCATGCGTGATAGACGCCTTCTGTCAGCGTGATGCCTGTAATCTAAAAAAACTACCATTATTCTCATCATCTCATCACGGGTCGTCGACCGATGAAAGTAACAACCTTGCAAACCACTCAGCATAATTCGTGACGGTTGTAATGCATAGATCATTGAATGCTGATATATATTTTTTGACGGGCACTCCGTTACCGTTGACTCGCCTACCGTTCTCGTGCTGTCTTGGTTAAACTCTAACAATAACAGTTGCATCTATTACTTCCTTGAAATTCCGCGATTTCTGATTGACAGTTATCAATGGCGTGTTGCGTGCAATCTATATTACAACACTAAAAGTAATTACGCTGATGAATATGACATGGTTTCGTTGTATAATTAATGAAAATGATTCTGTCTGTGTTCACGCAGGTGTAAACTTTGTGTTACGGAAGATGGCGGCGACCGCATCACCCGTCACAGAGATCACGTACGAAGATGGCGTGTTTACCGTTACCACGACAACCACCTTTAAGACAAACATTTTTAAGTTCAAGATGGGAGAGCAGTTTGAAGAGCAAACAGGCGATGGCAGGAATTGCGAGGTAGAGACATATTATTACGTGATGGTCTGAATTTAGTTTCGAAAAAGACTCCAATTTTATTTGACATTTTTTTGACATTCCCTTTTGTTATATATTTAATTATAAATGCACAGCGAACTAGAGCATGTTTTTGTTGCAAATGTAGTTACTGCAATCTGTAGTAATAGGAACGCATTAGTGTTTACCTGCATCTACTAACTGTGGCTCATAGGATCTATGCCTCCCTGGGTACTGCCGGAACGTACTCTCGGTACGGTCCGGTATACCGGAACGTACCCTGGTAACTATCTTATATGGTTAGGGTTAGGATTAGGGTTATGGTTAGGGTTAGGGAGTAGGCGTAGGCGACTCCCTAGACTCGTTAGTGGAGTAGGCGAGGTACGGTCCGGCATATTAGATAGTACCAGCTAGGGTACGTTCCGGCAGTACCCTGGTGGACATAAACCCTCTCAGCCTAACTGCGTGAGTACAAAAGGGAAATTCGCGGCACGGTATAAAATTCTGAAATAGGATTCAGTGCGCATAATTACTCTTTTAATTAATGACTAACCAGTTATCATCTGTGTAATTATGTTTATAGAGTAGCGTGACTCAGGATGGCAATAAGTGGATCCATGTACAAAAAGATACCAAAGAGGCTGGCCTAGAAACAACGATCACACGAGAATTCACCGACGATGCAATGAAAATGGTACACAATATCTTATTGTACGCAAGCTACTCGCAAAATATAGAGTATAACACACACACACATACGCGCGCGCGCACACACCACGCACACGCACACGCACGCGCACACACACACACACACACACACACACACACACACACATTTAATGTGACTGGGCACAGTGGCATGCGCGTCGTAAGATTGTGTATTTTATTTCAGCGGATTTTGGAGAGCATTTGAACGTAATTTACGTGGAGGGATTATAATTAACGGAATTTTTAGACTAAAGAGAGTACATAAATACATTGTACATTTAGTAGCAAATACAGTTTCGATTTATTTACCATGATTTTACTAATGAAATGGCCCAAATGCGTGTGCACACGACCTCGTGTACAGGTGCCATTCAGATATCCCTCTACGTTGACTCAGTATCACTATACGTTATAATTCGCTGTAGGAATATTTGGGGAGTTAATTTATTGCTTTGTTGTCGTTGCAGGAGCTGATTCTAGGTGAAATTGTGTGCAAACGAGACTACAGCAAGCTCTAAGAAATCAATATCCCGATAGGCCTGAATAGCTTCAGCATTAGTCATCATCCATCATTGTATATTGCTATAATGCGTATATGCCACATTTGTAATTTTTATTTTGAATCTTTACATCGTCGAAGCATGCATTAAACTTGAGACTCGCTCGTTGTATTGTACGCGCGCGCGTGCACGCAAGCATACGTAAGCACGAACACGTGCGCGCGCACACGAACACGCACATATACGCACACGCACCCGCACCCGCACCCGAACCCGATCACGCACATATACGCACCCGCACACGCACACGCACACGCACCCGCACCCGAACACGCACATATACGCACACGAACACGCACACGCACACGCACACGCATCCGCACCCACGCACGCCATCCCTCCTACATACACATGCATACATGCCCCCCCCGCACACGCACACACACGCACGCACACACACACACGCACGCACGCACCCACAACACAACGCAGGCACGCACGCACGCACGCACACACACATACGAACCCAAGCACGTACGCTCGTACGTCCCCCGACCCATACACAATGTGTGTGTGCCGGCAAGTAGTGCAATCTAGTCTATTCTAGTCTAAATTGAGTGATTAATGAATTCAGTAGCGTATATATATATATCAGGAGTACATAATAGGGACACATAATCCCTACAGGGGTACATAATAGGGACACATAATCCCCCCAGGGGTACATAATCCCTATTATGTACTCCTGATATATATATATATATATCA
>NW_014577210.1:311506-331042 GCF_000485595.1 Priapulus caudatus | reverse complement strand
GAGAGAGAGAGTGAGAGAGAGAGAGAGGGGGGGAAAGAGAGAACGTTAGAGTGAGAGAGAGGGTGTTCATGCTCTCGCCCCACAACTGCATGTTGCTTCAAAGAACTAACTCGCTCTACATGAGTCTTCCAATGCGTCCCGAGTGACAGGCTGTCCGAGTTTGATGATGCTGATGTCATAAAGCTTAACATAACACTACGCGTCGCATGCGTAATCTTGCCTGTATGTTTTCATGTATAGCATGTGCGTGCGTGCGTGTGCGCGTGCGTGCGTGTATAGGTGTGTGCGTGCGTGCTCGGTGCGTACGTCTGGTGGGTTTAACTACTCGTGCCGTACACCGCTGCCGTGATTCATGAACAGAATAGAGCTGGCGGGACGTGGCGATGTGAATATTTGGTGCTCGGAAAGAAATTCCTTCTACGACGCTGAAGCCAAAAGCTGCAACACACGATCGGTGGTGCTTGTTGGATCGATCAATGACCGAGAAGTAATCTCAATATCGGGTAATCGATATAGGGTAATCGATAGTGATCTTTGCTAGATGACGGAGATGAAGTTATACCGTTGCACGCGTGCATGCATGCCAATTAATCCCCAGTTTCCCCCATCTATCGCATGTTAATTCACTGTACATTCCGTGGAACTGCGTTAACTGTGTATTATTGCCGTATCGAAACGTATCAAATAATGTGTCATGTTTTCCTACTTCGGCCGTCGGTATAGGTGATATAATAAAGGTACCGACTGGCAGAAAGTATAACGTGCAATTTAGAATGAATGAGCGGAAGAAAACTGCTTTCTCGGCCTGAGAAAAAATTCAAGTAATTATGCCTTCTGGGATGGCGGAAGCGAGTTAATACTCTCACCGGGTATATAGCTTTTTTGGATCATGTTTAAATAGTGGCGTGAGTGTGGAAATTAGAATTAATTTAATGTTTCGGAAATAAATCGAACGCTATTAAATCACGGTCGTATACATTCAATAATCAAAAACATTGAACTGTGTCAATTTTAATGTGGTACGAATATTAACGTGCACTACGTGATAAGTCCTATACTACGCATCATTCAACTAACACGAAAGTAATTAAGATATCGTATATCTACAGCCATCCCGAGAAGATAAATAACCTCATGACCTCACAACGAACAACCCCAATGTCCTAGAGACTAACGAAAGAGAGAATGTTATAAATTTAAAATTAATAATGAAGAACAACATCAATAGTGAAACGGTAGCCTTTTCTACTGCAATCCACAGTTTAGTGTAATATCTGTCCGTTTGATCAACATTGGGCCCCTCATGACCTCATAGTTATTAGTCTTCAAAGTCTAAGGAACTATATCGAAGACGGAGAGAGATAAAGTTGATCAAATAGACAGATCAACACTGCGGATCGCAGTAGAAAACGCTTCAATTTTATAATTAACCAAAAAGCTAATCCAACGTGATCGTTTTAAGACGATACATGTCGATAGCAATGATCAGGCTCGGATGATCGAATGCAACGAATAGCTTTCGTTAAACAAGAGGTAGATATCAATCTTCACCTGATCATGATAAATCCTATGAAAGGTTATAGGTTTTGCATGAAGTAAGCGAATACGAAGAAGAGGCCGATTAAGTTCAAACAACCTCGAGAATCAAAAAGTCAAAACGACCTCGGAACTATCATGATGGTTTTTTGATACCCATATCGCACCCTTATTCTTAATGCCATCTGATTTAGAACAGTTCGGAGGCGTGTAGGGGCACCAACCCATTGTGGCATGAATCATTCTAATATGGGAAGAATCATAGCTTTAAACGATAGGGGCCGAGTTTTAGAATCTGAAAAGCTATGTTTGTGGCGTAACATACAAAAACGAGACGCTTTCCTATAAATACAATCAATGTGCGCATTCCATCGAGTAAGTAAAAGTCAATGGTGATTTATTTAGAACGGGTAATTATGCGAAGAATTTTTACACTTTTCGGTATTTATACACGCACCCCCAAGTTGTTACATTACTTCATGAACGACCGCTTCACTTGCGTTATGCACGAGTAAGGATACTCTGGAGGGCTAACTGACCAACCGTATTGGAGGTAGTGCGGTATGGAACTGCGTCATCAACAAACAGGCGAATAGAAATATAAGATTTGGTTTTGGCTAACAAATCATTTATAAAACGAGAACAATGGTACGAAGAACCGAACCTTGGGGTACCACCGATGTGATAGCAGCCACATCTGACACAACCTTATAATAATCAGTCTTCAAAGTCCAAGAGAGTATATCGAAGACGAAGAAAGACAAAATTTAATCATTCAAATTCAATGGCGGCCCAGCGCTTCCGGAAGAAGCCATTCTTCCTCTTGTTCTCGAGCTTCTTCAGCCGGTAGATCCGGTTTCGTTCGCGCAGACCCGGACCCGGAACGAAACCGATCGGCATTAGAGTCGTCAGCTCCTTGCAGTTCCATACTGAGCACTTTCTGCGTGCGTTCGAAGAGCGCGCAATAATTACGTAATAATGACGTGGCAATTGCGAGTTGTATGTTGTTGTCCATGGCAACGGTCGTTATTGAGGTGACGTCGATAGACAATGAATGTATCTTTATGAAACAACTTGCCTCTGATCTTGCAATTTTTAATGTTGTGTGTATTGCGTTATAACCTTATATTCTTCATGGTCAGAAATATTACACAATGTCAAAACAAAATTAATAAAATGGTTAAATCAACACTCAGGATTGATTAAAAAAAAGTATATACATACATCTATAAAAATATACATATTGCCATTAACACAGACAATTGTCTCTCTTCTTCTTCTTCTTCAACACACTCTTTTAGACCATGGGGAATATTTCTGCCCACGAAGAATATAATAGGTCATGAAGTTAGAGGTTATAACTACAATTAAAATACACGACATTTAAAATTACAGGATGCGATGTCCGTTCCTAAAATGACAGCGTGGCAAAATTCTAGCGAGAGGTAAGTTGCATTCATTGTCTATCGACGTCACCGCGATAGCGACCGTTGCCATGGACTACAAGATACAACTCACCGTTGGCACGTCCTTATTGTGCGCTATTCGAAAGCACGCAGAACGCGCTCTCTAACTCTCCACTCGCCGTTCTCATACGTAACCACGAAGGAGAAAGGGACGAACACGCGTCCTCGGATCGGTTCTCAAGGCCGTACCTGCAACGTAGCTACGTCAGAGGTTGTACCGGACTGGGAGCGCTGTCGTGAGGGTCGCACGCGTGGTGAGGTCGTGGTGGAGATAGCGTGTCGCTCGATGCTATAGAAGACTGTGAATTCCTGCGTAGCTTAGAGACAGAAGAATGGGAACGAACATTAGCAAGCGCCCCGACCCAGAGTCCGAAATGACGCATATCGTCACGATATGGAATTGCAAGGAGCTGCCGACACCAATTTCTATGTGCTTCACTCCGGGCCCCGGTCTGCGCGAACGAAACCGGGTCTACCGGGTGGAGAGGCTCGAGAAGAAGAGGAACGGCTTCTTCCGCAAGCGCTGGGCCGCCATCAGGGGAAAGACGCCGAGCGACGCGAGCGCCGACGCGACGGCCGACGACTTCGGACCGGATCCGAATCGCGACGTGCCGTCGATGCTGAATAAGAGCTTCAACGAGACCGTGGCGGCGATGTTCTATCGGGAGCTGATCCGGGTCCACATCGCAAAGTACGGACGCGTGCGCCTGCCGCAGTTGGTTCACGGTGACGTCATACGGGTCGAGGGTAGCCGCGACCTGCCGGGCGACGAGGCGGTCGCCGACGCAACGCGACTCGTCGCCAGCCGACGCGACGCGACGCGAGACCAGGCGCCCCCTGGCGGCCAGCCGGCGAGGAGGAGCCGACGAGAGAGGCCGTCGCGCGGTGTCGCGCAGCCGACGCCGTCGCTCCTGCGCAGCGTCGTCGGACGACCGACCGTCAGCATGCTCGGTGACACGTCGGCAGCAGTAGCTAACGTCGGCAGCGCCGTGTCCGTCACGTCGGCGAGATCGTCGCTGGTGTCGGTCAACGTCGTCGGCTCGCAGACCAGCGCCGTCATCACATCCGCCGGAAGTCGATTCCGGATGGCGGCCGAGGCACTCGCTCGCGTCCGTCTTCCGGTAGCTGTCAGAGGGCGCCACCAGCTGAGGCGGGTCGTGAGTGACCAGACCGGGCTCTCTCTCATCGATTCGCTGACCAATGACCGGAAGGAAAGACGGTGGGACAGCGCACGCGCACTAACCATACATCATTGAGAAGCGTCAGTTTATACGGCTCGGCATATATCAATACAAAACCTTGATGCATATAGAAAAATCATAACGCGTACGCGGTTCATGGCCGAGAAAAAATGCTCTAAATACTAATAATTATTTTAAAATTCATTAAAAAATGTGGGATTTGATAAAATTACGATTTAATACAAAATGAACAAGGGAAACGCCTGCATGAGTAAGCACGCTGTACAGAATTCTTCATCAAGCCTGACACCTGATATCTGCTTATCCACCATGTTTTAATTATAATTATGCTGAAATCATGTATTGCAGATTCCCACAGCAAATAGAGCATATAATATATCTGAAATGCAGTCACAATTAAGGTCCCTGCAACACGCAAATGTATGTGTGTACATGTGTGTGTGTGTGTGTGTGTGTGTGTGTGTGATGTGTGTGTGTGTGTGTGCGCGCGCGTGTGTGTGTGTGTGTGCGTGCGCTCTGTGTGCGTATGTGTGTGCGCTCGTGCTTGTGTGTGCGCGCGCGTGTGTCCGTGTGACTGTGTGACTGTGTGCGTGTGTGTGTTTGTGTGTGTGTGTGTGTGTGTTTGTGTGAGTGTGTGCGTGTGTGTGTGCGTGGTGTGTGTGTGTGTGTGCGTGTGTGTGTGTGTTTGTGTGTGTGTGTGTGCGTGCGTGCGCGCGCGTGGGTGCCCGTGTGAGACCGGTGTGTTGTGTGTGTGTGTGTGGTGTGTTTGTGTGTGTGTGTGTGTGTATGTGTGTGTGCGTGTGGTGTGTGTTGTGTGTGTGTGTGTGTGTGTGTGTGAGTGTGTGCGTGTGTGTGTGCGCGTGTGTGTGTGCCGTGTGTGTGTGGTGTGTGTGTGTGTGTGTGTGTGTGTGTTGCGTATGTGTGTGGCGCGCTCGTGTGCCCGTGTGACCGTGTTTGTGTGTGTTTGTGTTTGTGTGTGTGTGTGTGGTGTGTGTGGTGTGGTGTGTGTGGCGTGTGTGGCGCTGTGTGTGTGCGCGGTCGTGTGTGTGCGTGCGTCGCGTGGCGTGTGGCGTATGTGCGTGTAGGTGCGAGTGGGTATGCGCACTTGTCTGTGGCAATAGTATAATAATCATAATATCCTGTGAGACACAGGTGCGTTTGGGTTGTGCAAGATAATCATTACTTTACTGGATATGTAAATGAATAGATGTTGTCAGATCTGTAATCTTGTAATCATAACATATACATGCAAGCATTGCAATAATTTCACACCGCTAGCTTAATTCGATTTCATCACTCTGAGCTTATTATCAAACGCTCGTATATAAATTCACAGCGTGATTATAACTACTTATAAACGAAGAAACTGTATTAAAATAGGAACGCAATCAAACTCGTTTTCTTTGTGTACAAGTACATTGTCGTTTATTCTATTTCCTGGCGCACACGTCACAGGCAGCATTGTGACGTCACGCGGTGACCGTTAAAGCTTCACAACGAATTAGTTTACACGATAATACTGACAAACGATGATCAAAATTCCGCCTTTTCTTCCCGTTGACGGCGTGTTGATTACACAACCGCTACGCGAGAAAGGTTTCTTAGAGACGCTACCACTACATAAACAACATCGTTATAAAGGTACGATAACGTGATAACCCGAAAGCAGCCGTGACTGGCTAGTGAGCGGGAACGAGAGTGAGCGACCGAGACACATCATAGATATACACAACACATGCGTTGTGTATATCTATGGACACATCAAACATTTATTTTCTCATGAGCGCCATAACGCCGAATGCCAAAATCAACAGTGTGACCACCGCATCGCTCGGTGTTTGTTATGGATGCCAAATACATTTAAAATTAAAAACACGTTCAAGGATTTGCATACAATTCAGGCGGCCATGCTCGGTAAATAGTTCCATGAACAGTAAACGAATAAATGGTGGCGATACGGTATGACAATCACAATAACGATACGCTCTTGGGCATGTATACTGTTATAACAAGAATATAATATACTAATGCCATTATATTATCACAAAACGAGCACACCATCAAAATAGGGTAGATCTATGAATTGATATGCCGTTTTCATACGTACTTTAAAAATACTGAAATTGAGACTGTGCTAATATAGAATATAAATTTATTATCTTTCTCTTCTATTTTGCAACAATCATTGGCAACAGTGCATTAGTGCAATTATTATATTTAGAATAGTGAGCTTTTGCTAATTATACTAGAATTTCATCGAAGGTAATATATAAAAAATATATTATTTTAATAATTTTGCACTTAAGTCTACTCATCAGAGCCTTGTAAAGTACGGCTCTAAAAGTTGAACCTAGGCAATTTGAGCCGCATTTGCACATAATTAAAAAGCAAACGCACGCACACACACACACATATATATATATATATCATCTAAATAAAACATTTCCTGCCTGAAAAAAGAATCTGCGGCAGCTGTGACACTGAATGCAGATTTCGGCCACACGCATGCGCAGAGCAACCGCTTTCGACCGAGATTCGTGTCTCGCATGGAAGTCAAAACGTTACGATATAATGTCGAACAATCATCGCAAAACAACTCACGATAGAAGCAAAACTCCGGGACGGTGTAGCGTGACCATCTTATGCTGCCCCCTGTGGGGGCGACCTTACCCCCTTATACATCACACATAGGTAAATAAAAGCCGTTCTACTGGTCACACCCACATATATAGCCATATACGCAAAGAAAGGGGTAAGGTCGTCATTGAGGGGAAGCATCTGATAGTAGAGCGGTTAGGCGTAGAAGCCCCAGAGGAAGACCGCGGCGGCCATCAGTATGACGGCGTTGATGTTGTTGGCTAGACGAGCTTTGCGCTCCTCGTAGATGCTGTTGCCCTGCTTCTCCTGCTCGGCTATCTGCGCCTGCGTGAGCACGGGCTCCAGCGCTCGCTCCTCGTCCGTCTTAATGCCGCAGACGAAGTTGATGAGCTTCTTCCACCACGGCAGCCGCTTATCTGCAAACAGCGAGCAGCCCGTTAAAGCGCCGAGCTTCGTTTCCGGGTGTGGACCCCTCACCTCTCAAAGCACGCACGCGTGTGCCGAATTCGGAGTTTTCGTCACAATGTGATCATGTTTTTTGTGTGTGTGTGCTAAGAAGATCAATTAGAAGGTTACAGTCTGAGAGTTGGAGGGGGAGTCGCTGTTAAGCAAAGGCCTGGACCGTGTTTACGTAACGAGTTCTCTATCACTAGCACACGTGGGATCGACGGTAGCGCCAGTCTATTCCATTGAGCAGTTAGGTTAGCAATGAACAATCGTTTTTGGTTGGGAGGAGGAGAGTATGCGGAGATTTCATGGTATCGGAAAGAAGTTGAAAACAGTGAGAAGGGAAGCGAGCGCAGAGATGGTATGATAAGCGGGTAGAGCCACAGAGATAAACATGGCAGAGACCGCGCGCGCGCAAGAGAGAGAGAGAGAGAGAGAGAGAGAGAGAGAGCGGTAGAGAGATGTGAGGGTGCGTGTGTGTGTGTTTCTGGCGTGCGTGCGGGCGTGTGCGTGTGCGTGTGTGTGTGTGTGTGCTTGTGAGACAGAAAAGAGAAAAAGACAATGAGAGAGAATGACAGTGCGAGAATAAGAGAGAGAACGCGCGAGAGAGAATGAAAGAGAGAGAGAAATGAGATAGAGTGGATACACGGTGGCAGGGGCGAGATTTGAGTAATTGAGAAGTGATATAAAATAAATGTAATAACAGTACTTACAAGATGGCTGACGCACGACGGGCGTATGGCTTCCATTGGTTCGATCTGTCGAGTTATAGGTGTCCTTTAACTCCAGCTCGTTAGCGTCCTCCGCCTCTGAGATGTCGATCCTTTCCTTCTCGCTCTTGCGACTCCAGAACGTCAGCCGATACAACTGATTAACAAGAATTATGTAATTATTTCGACATTCCGCGTAATTGTGTCAATTCTACATCGGTGACAGAAGAGGACGCTATATTTACACACGTGGCATTACGCGACGCAAGTGTCGCATCTACACGAGGAAAAAATAACTCGGATTTTCCATAAACAAGAAGTGGAAGTTAAGTGAGTGAAACCCGGCTCTAAATAGTGATTGCGAACAACAAGAGTGTTAAGATGCTAAGACGGTCTAGCGTCTAACGTCTAAGGTCTAGCGTTTCGCTTCGTATGCACGCATTCTATGGGTTGTCTTTCTTCGTATAAATGCGGCTGTCTATACGTTAACTTAGCTTAGATTAGCAAATAGTGTGGCTACGGTAAATTGAACTGACGCTGATACGTTAACTGATAAGATGATTGACGTACGTGTTCTTCTGGTATTGGCTTCGTAAGTAGACTCACGATGACAGTCACTATCACTGAGATACCGAATAGCAAGATTCCTGTAAAAGATGATGCTGTCTGTAAAATATACAGATTGATGATATCTACGATTTAATCTATTTTAAACATTTAAAAGATAGGTATAAATTCTATATAAACACGTAACATGATAACGATGCCTTTTCTATTAGTATATATCAAGAGTCCATGATAGAACATTTTCTATTGGACTCTTGGTATATATGGCTATCTAATACCCTCTGGATGGTAATAATATGGACCGTGATAGCAGCGCTGTTTCAGCTAACGCGTCTGCGTAACGGTGTAACTTGGTTACGCTTACGATGTTACCACCGCGCATGCGCGCAGTGCGAGTGCCTACCGAAGTGTAGATAGTGCATCTTGGTGATGATCGCCGGTCGTAGGTCGGGCGCGCCACAGTCAGGGGACGTGTAGGAGAATTCCCACGCGAAGCGGATAAGCCCAACCACGAGGCCTGCCATTAGTCCCCAGAAGGCCCCCTACCGGAGAAACACGCAAACGTGAGAGTTGACGCGAAGCCTGAGGATTGATTGGTCGTCTGTTTTGACATATTATAAGCTCTAGCCATCATCCGCATTTGATAACAGATGGGGACATTGACTATATATATCGTGTGGAGCACGAAAATGTTTGAGGTATGTTTAAGTAACAAGAGTGTGCGCAGTTATTTGACGCATGTGGCGACATCTATGTATAATGTATAATCAATGTATCCTCACCGGTTCGTTGGTTCTCTTCCAGAATATAGCGAGCACATAGACGGCGCATACGGGCGGTGCTAGGTAGCTGGTGATGCTCTGTATGTAGACAAACAGCTGACTTCCCTTTGATGCCTGGATGACCGGAATCCATAAGATTCCGACGACGACGAGAACGATGACAAACAACCTGCAAAAATGTGATCTCCGTGTTAGTGCGTGTGCGCATGTGCGCGTGAGTTTGTACGTGCGTGCGTGTGCGTGTGAGTGTATACGTGCGTGCGTGCCCGCGTGTGCGCGTGAGTGTGT
The DNA here is from genome assembly GCF_000485595.1 of Priapulus caudatus. Lineage (NCBI taxonomy): Eukaryota > Metazoa > Priapulida > Priapulimorpha > Priapulimorphida > Priapulidae > Priapulus > Priapulus caudatus. The sequence continues at coordinate 321,446 of NW_014577210.1, read as the reverse complement.
ACGTGTGCGTGTGAGTGCGTACGTGCGTGCGTGTGCGTACGTGTGCGCGTGAGTGTGTACGTGCGTGCGTGTGCGCGTGTGCGCGTGAGTGTGTACGTGCGTGCGTGCATGACCGCGTGCACCTGTGTGTGCGCACGTGTGTACCTAATATATATATATGTTATAATATATAATTATATATATTATATATATATATATGTATATATATATATATAGATTATATATATATATGTATGTATGTGTGTGTGTGTGTGTGTGTTGTGTGTGTGTGTGTGTGTGTGTGGTTCGTGCTGCTGTTGTGTGTTATGTGTGTGTGTGTGTTGTGTGTGTGTGTGGGTGTGTGTGTGTGTGTATGTCTGTGTGTGTGTGTGTGTGTGTGTGTGTATGTGTCTGTGTGTGTGTGCGCGTGTGTGTGTGTGTGCGTGTGCGTGTGGTGTGTGTGGTGTGTGTGTGTGTGAGGTGTAGTGTGTGTGTGTGTGTGTTGTGGTTGTGAGTGAGCGGCCGCACAGTGTGCACGTGTGTCTGTGCGTGCGTGTGCGTGCGTGTGCGTGCGTGTGCATCGGAATATGTTTTGGTGTGTGAAACTAATATCGCGTATACACACGATCAGCATGACATCGTAGTATTTATCCTGATTATATTCGCAAACAGAAATATCTGGAAGGAATAGGCACCGTATTGTACCTTATTACATTACTTCAAACATTATTTCAATAAACTTATATCTCATTTGATGGATAAACATCGGGCATACAGCTGCATATGTCATGTACTGCACATATTGGCTGAATTAAATTTTATTATTGGAACGCTAGCTATATAGGGCACTGTACGATTCGTAACGAGTGGCAGCAAGAGTGATTTCATCTTTCGAGTTACTGCTATAAGTATTTGTTTGCCATTTTAAAAGTATAATTTCAACAAATATTATGTTAATTTGGAGATGCTGGGCATGCATGAATAGAGATCTTGCGCGACTTTACAAGGTTATTTGGTGCGGCTAGACACCTTGTGACTACAAATGTGACTGATGAATATGCTCAAGTGCTGTATATGGCCTGTAGCGCTCATGTCGCCACCTATTGGCCGATTTTAATTGTAATGCTGGTCTGTCAGCTAGGGCACCCTATGATTCGTAAGGACAGGCGCCGAGATTTATTTTTTCTGTCAAGTTAGTGCGATGGGTATTTGCTCACAATTTTCAACGTGTAATTTTATCAAGATGTTATGTCATTTTTGAGATACTGGATACGTGCGAATAGAGATCTAGTGTGATTTTACAAGGAAATTTGATGCGGTTATGCACAGCATGACTATTAAAATTGAGTGGTGGTGAACAGCTTATCGGCATTATTGATACACATTATACACTCATGTGGCGGAAAACTTCGGTTGACGTCTCAAGCACTAGGACATTTCTGCTACAGCTACAGGGGGCGCTGGTGTGTACCTGCCGACAATCAACTGCTCCATTTCAGAGGCGTTTTTGCGCATGCGCGTCCATACGTCGACCGTGAAGATGGTGCTGCTGCTGTTGAAGATTGATGTCAGTGAACTCATCAACGCTGACATCATCACTGCCATCATAAGTCCGCGAGCCGCTGCCGATAGATGGAGCCACGTCACACACACACACATCATCGCTTTTTTTTACGAAATTATTATCCTTTTGCTCTAATATCCTGTGGCATATAGCAGAAGTTCTGACGTTCATGATCATAATCATCACACATGCGTGCATATCTTTTACACTTCTCAACATTTTGCGACATGGCTAGCATTATCATTTGTGCAGTTTATATCGCCAGAATTAATTATCACAGGGGCATAGCTAACTATCACAGGGCACAGGGGCATAGCTAACTATCACAGGACACAGGGGCATAGCTAACTATCACAGGACACATGAGCATGGCTAACTATCACAGGACACAAGGGGCATAGCTAACTATCACATGGCACAGGGGCATAGCTAACTATCACGGGGCACAGGGGCATAGCTAACTATCACAGGACACAGTGGCATAGCTAACTATCACAGGGCACAGGGGCATGGCTAACTATCACAGGGCACAGGGGCATAGCTAACTATCACAGGACACAGGGGCATAGCTAACTATCACAGGGCACAGGGGCATAGCTAACTATCACAGGGCACAGGGGCATAGCTAACTTACAACCCACACGAGGCTATTGTATAGCGTGTAAGTGTTATAACCGCGAGGTGCCTACCGTTTGGCATCAGATGGAGAACGAGTCGTGGATAGGCAATGTTAGAACAGCTGGACCGTGAACCACACAACTCTTCACAGTAGTCCGGGTCAGAGCATCCAACATCGTCTGCGCATGCGCGAGAATACGTTAATATATCAGCGGTCATTTATATCAATATGATAATTATATAAAAACAGCGGAAATTGCACAATGTTCCAATGCACCCGCCTTAACTGGAAAATCACTATGAATGTATATAATATATACAGGATATCGAGCTTATAAATGGAATTTATAATTTATAATTTCATTTATAAGCTCCTGATATATATGCATTCATAGTATAGGCCTATGCGTATGCTTATGTATATTCATTGTATATATTAATTATATGCATTCATATATATATATATATATATATATATGAACGCATCTTCGCTAGATGCCTTTAACTGAAATTAACAAATTATTTAGTTCACACATATAACCCTCACTATTAAGTACTAGCTGCCCAAAACGCCCCTCCCTAGCTACAGCCCCGTCTTACCTGGAAATATGATTCTAGCAATCATGCCCGGGAAAACGAGCAGGAACAGAGGCAGGATCTTCAGGTAGCCGGCGAAAATGCAGCCCGCCTTGGCGTGCGACAGATTCTTAGCCGCCAGAACCCGCTGGACTATCACCTGTGACGAGTACAAGCGTTGCCTAGGTTACTTACATTCACGTTTAGCGGCTGGCAGCGTCAACAGCCGTTGCCGTTACATATCTATCAGGAGTAGATAATAGGGAATTATTATTATATTTAATCTATTATCTATGTTTCCGGTTATCTACTCCTGATATCTATATAGATATAATATCTTTTCATTTATTTTATTTTTTATTTATTTATTTATTTATTTATATTACTCTAAACATCTGCGGCGTTGGTTACCGCTGCAGCAATCATAGCTCGGATGACATTGTCTGACTATATCGCTATATATATATATATATATATATATATATATAGCCCATAACGAATGCCTCTGTAATTCGTCTTATTAGTAACCAAGCTCGTTTTCAATATTACATGAGGTATTGTATAGATTACGATGATTAGCTGATTAGCTTAATCGATGCAGAACCGCTCGATGTGGCTCGGAATAGTGTCGGTGTTTGTTTTGATGTATGCTTGAGTGTCTTGCGCAGTCGGTGTATTGTATTATTATATATTGACAACGATACGCCACGGTAAGCATCAACGTTGAACGCAAACAATCAGTATGCACACACACACACACACACACACACTCAGACGCAAGTACACGTAACGTGGCAACGACCGACGAGAGACAAACAGACGCATTCGTGCCATCACAGTCATACCTGCCTTACGACCGCTGCTGCTGCGTCCGTACAATATTTATGAGCTAACATATATATTTATGTACTTGTTCGATAGGCGCAAGAAGCTCGCTCGAAGCGTTCGAAGCGTTAGTCTGTATCTGTATCTACCTGCCTGAGCGCGCACACACACCTGATCGGAGCACCAATACCACACAGAACTGATCGTCAGGCCGAAAAACATGCCCGGCCACGGGTAATCGCCGTCGGTGGCCGAGCGGATCATGTGCATGGAGTTAGCCGGCGGCATGCCGCATGTGGATCCACTGTAGACGGTCGAGTTGGCGATAGAGTTGAAGTAAAGACTGATGGCGTTTTCGTAGCCGCCGACCTCGACGAAGGCTGCGCCACGCGAGAACAGAAACACGCCACGTCTCAACAACGGGTATACTACACATACATGCAGTACATACAGAGTACTTATAGAGTATATACATATATATATATATATATTATAGTGTATTATTAGATATATATTTATATATAATACTATAATATATATTATACTTATGTATAATATTAGAGGTATATAATAGTATTAAAAGATTACAGACACGACCGTCCTAATCTCATTTACAAACGTATCAAATAATAGCGTATAAATAATTACACGTATAAATACAGATCTAGCCGTGACGATGCGCACGGACGACATGCACGCCACCTGGCGACTCTAGCACTATTGCCGCCATTGTTCGGCATTTCGCGGGTGCGACCACTAATCTTCATATAAAAATTCATTAATATATATAGTATATATCAAGAGTACATAATAAGGAGATGGAGAGGAAGGATAGGATAGGATATCTCTATTATGTACTCTTTGATGTATATATAATATATATAATATATATTATATATATTTGTATAATATCCCTTATTGTCTTGTGCCTGGTGTTATCGACGTCGGGTGCAAATCGAACATTGAAGAGAGAACAGGTGAAAGAAACAAGACGCACAGAGAGACACGACGCAGCGTGTGGGACGATCGTTAGTGACACTTGCCTGGTCAGAGCACCAGAACCAGATAGAGGAAAAGTTCACTCCTATGATAGTGCCCAGCCACGGCAGGTCTGGGTCGCTGATCGGCCGCACCAGGTGCATGGCGCTGCTGTCGGGGTAGCCGCAGCCGTCGGCCGTCGCGTTAGAGCGCACGGCCCTGCTAGAGACGGCCATCGAATACTCGTACACGACGGCGTCATAGCCATCCAGCTCACGAAATCCTGCGGATGCAGAGAATACTGCATACAGAGGGCGCTGTGTACGGCCATGCGGGTTATTTGACGACGCCTAGCATGCGGTTAGCTTTCGTGCGTGTTAGTGGGCGATTGATGCTGCTATATCAGCGTGAGTTCATATTACGACGTACACCATGTGTGTGTGTGTCATATTACGACGTACACCATGTGTATGTGTCTTATTACGACGTACACCATGTGTGTGTGTCTTATTACGACGTACACCATGTGTGTGTGTCTTATTACGACGTACACCATGTGTGTGTGTCATTGTCGCTATCGATGTCATTAGCCACACAAACATTTCTATACATGTTTCACGAAATAACTTGACTTTATTTAATAATACGTCAAATGGTACAGTTTAGGAATGAAATTAAGAAGAGGTTATAGGCGCATACGTTTGTTTTTTTATCTATAATAATCGTGATATAGAGATGAGTATCTATTCGTAGCAGTAACTATGGCGGTGAATATGAATGACCTAAAGCCTAGCGCAGACCTGCGACTTTTTCATGCAACTCGACAGCGATTCTAGAATCGCTGTAAAAATTGCTGTGAAATCGCTACGTCTGCGGGAACGTGCAACTGCAATCCGTAGCGATTCTGGTCGCTTGCAACGATTTACTTCAAACATGTTTTGATTTTGAGCGACTCGTCGCTCCCAATCGCTCCCAAATTGCCCTAGAATTGCTTCGAAATCGCATGTGTGCGCAAATGCGGTGACACATCGACCGATCGCTTGCTTGCGGTTGCAGGTTGCTGCGACGAGCAACTAAAAATCGCAGGTCTGCGCTAAGCTTAACACGAGCCATGCGTCGACGGCTTGAGATATGACGACACATATTTTCCCAGCAGTGTCTATCGAACATACGGCTCCCCAATATCAATATCAATATCAATATCAATATCAACATGAGTGACGTGATTAAACTGTGACGTCTATGGAATGCGGTATCTTTCGCGAATATTTAAAAAAAGTCAAAATCTTCCCAATATCATATCAAGTAGAGCGTATATATAGAATTTGCGTGTTTAAATTAAACATGTTTGCTCGGCGTACTTCCGGGTTTCGAGTGATTTTCAAAATAACCCAAAATATCCAAAACTCACAAAATAGTGTTTACACCGGAACCACATTTATCTTAATTCTATGGTGACAAGCACCGTTCCTGCTTCCTCCCTTACAATATATAGGTTACGCGTTAAGTTGTAAATTTTACAGTAGTTTGCTCCCACGCGCTTGCACCAACTTCCGACTAAATGTAAAATACTCTTACTTGTAGATGAAGTAATTATAATTGCTATATCCTCTTTTCATAATAATAAACTGACGCCTAGTTAGTAATGATTCCCGGTAAGTATTAATTTCTTGCGCTATTATCACTATAGTATGCTAGGTATTATTTAACGGATTCTTGGAATTATCCAACGTATTCATTAATTAACATAAATATTAAATAATAGCAAAGAAACAAAGTAGGCGCGCTTACGTGAATGTCGTAAGTAAGGGAGTGAGAGCGCGCGCACGAGAGAGAGGGCACGCAAGAATGACAGAGAAAGAGAGCGAGAAAAAGTACATATAAGAGAGAGAGAGAGAGAGAGAGAGAAGGGGGAAGAGGAGCCATCAACTTACCTAGAATCATCAACGCAAAGGCTCCGACGATCATGATGATTGTTTGCAGGGTGTCCGTCCATATTACAGCCGTAAGTCCACCTGAAACATCGCACACCAAACAATGCAAGCTGAGCCTACGTCTCTAGCGAATATACCATGTATATAGATTACATATTACATATATAATATATATATATATTAGGGATATAACATTTACATTATCGCTAATCGGCCATAGCGCTGATCGGCTGATACATAGCCATTACAAAACAGGCGGTGTAGTCAAAGTTGTTGTCATAATTAAATATTCAATTAATGATCAATTAGTGCAATTAATGTTGAGTAATTAAAATCGCCGACGTCGATTGATCTGTCATACGCTCGGCGAAGTACTTTCATAGAAATTAGACTAGAAATTTTAAAAGCATGTAAAATTTGCCGTTTAAAATGTTTTGAGCTAATTATAATTTGGCAAATCGACTTCCTTGGCAAACCCACACACCCGCGCGCGTGTGGTCGCATAATGACGTCATAATGTCGGCCTAGATCAACATTAATCAGCTTTACCCGCACAACTCGTGATATCGCCGCGAGAAGCTCAAATATATCACAATCCTGAGTAGCGAGCTTTTTTCGTTTCACTTATTTAACGTAAACTGATAAACGTATAGAACTATATCATTGAACGTAGACCCGATCAACCCACAATGCATCACGAGTATACGAACATTAGTAGATACATGGATGTGCCTTGGGGGAGAGGTGGAGGAGGCAGACGCCAACAAAGAAGGTGAGGTATGAGGAGCCGCTGGTAGAACGCGCAGCGGGGCGCATTCTAGCGCTTCAGACAGTAATCTCTGGCAAGTATACAGTATAGCGCGCAGGAGATTGGAGAGAAGATGTGAGTAAAACAGACGTTTGGAATGCTCATAAATGACTTCCACGCGTTCGTCGCACTCGCTCTCTACTATAAATTCTTAGCCGGAGTTCATAACTCTAACTCTAACCCTCCCTCCCCCCCTTCTCCCCTTCCCGGATCCGTCGCTGATATCTCTACATGGATCGTCTGCCTAATTGCGCACTATCATCATCATCTCCATCATTTTTCTCGTACTAAATGAAGCAGGAATCGTAGCCGCAACGCCCTAAAGTAGCTTGTCGTGCTTACTGCGCCGCCGCCCCGAAAGCATCGAACAATAGGTGATGCAAGCATGCGGTATAAGCTCACGTACCTGTGATGGTGAACAGAGCGGCGATTAACAACAAGATGGCGGTCGAAGCGTACAGGTTCCAGTGCAACGACTGTTCTATGAAGATAGCGCCGGCGTACAGGTCCGCCTACGCAAAACACACACAACAACTGCATTGTAATTCGTCGCCGAAAAAAGAACGGCGAGAGCTAAGAGAGATAGAGAGAGCGAGAGAGAGCGGGAGGGCGAAAAAGCAAGAGAGCGATAAAGCGTGAGAGCGAGAGAGCGTGAGAGCGAAAGAGCGATAGAGCGTGAGAGAGAGAGAGGGAGAAAGAGAGAGAGAGAGAGAGAGAGAGCAAGAGGGAGCAGGTTGGTTGAGTGACGTGACGTGAGGCACCGTGACGCTGAGTGAGTGAGTGATGCTGAGGTGCACGTGAGCGTCGATGTGAGTTGATGTGCCACGTGATGTGAAGTGAGTGGCAATGTGGGAGAAAAAGAGGAGCGGAGGGTGAGACAGCATATATATATATAAATATATATATACATATATATATATATATGTACTATATATATACTATACAATATACATATATATATATATATATATATATATATATATATATATATATATATATAGTGATATAGCCATGAGGGAAGGAGATAATACGAGAGCAAGAGAGACCGTTATAGAGAGAGAGACGGAGACCGAGACATAAATGCAGAGGCAGCGACAGCGACAGCGACAGCGACAGCGACAGCGACAGCGACAGAGAGGAAACGAGACAAAGAAAATTCGGTTATATAGCCATATATTAAACGATATATAGTAAATAATTGTCTCAAGGACGCGCATAATATTTCTCAATTGGATTTCATATCGATAACATGATCAAGCAAGTGTGACAGGTTGCACAATCTAAAACCTCAACAGCGTGACGAGATACGAAGGGTATGTGAGTGACGGGATGGCAAGCGAGGTCACGTCTATCCAACGCCGCGAACGCGATTCTAAACTGCTTTAAAAATCAGACACCGACATAACTCTCTCTCTCTCTCTCTCTCTCTCTCTCTCTCCGGTTTACGAGTTGCAAACAGGATTGGTGCAGGCCGCGCGCCAACGCTGGCCTGGGACGAGGCTTCTAGGATGCTGGTGAGTGGGGGGAGTGAACCCAGCTGCGGGAACAGCCGCCGGGCGTGGGTGAGAGAGAGTACGCACCGATATTTTCGTAAAGACGTAGAGCAACAGCGCTAGTACGGACAGATAGACTCTGATCCTCTGACCTCCGAATCGCTTCCTGAGATACTCCGGCATCGTGAAGACCTGCAAGCATACAAGAACACCTATACCGCACTGAATTGCCTGCCATGTTTATAATATTCGCATATAATTAGCTATTTATATATTATCCATAGATAGATGATAGATAGATGTATGTTTCCTATATCGCCTATATCCCATTTGTTATATTTCCTATATCATTGCTATTACCCCCAATAGAAATGTTTGCAATCACGAGCATGCGACATATCAACATCTGGGAAATTCCACACAGTGCTGCTGTTTAGATTGCGAGCGGGCGCGGGCGGGGTGACGCATTGCTCGATGGTGTCGCCACCTGTCGCGTGGCAGACGCCCGCTATATACGCCATCAACCCGCGCCGGAGTCAACGGTGATTAAATAACCGACTTTTTTCCCGCGAATTAATTAACTAGAGTGTAATATAACAATTTCGTCCGGCCGTGTAAATAATGCAGGATGCGCGCGTGCATTATTCAGTCGCCAGGCTAATTAAACATTCACTATATACCTGTCTGACGCAATCAATACCACCGTGATATGCATAATGCAACAGCGAGGCGTGACGGGGGACGGCGCGCTAGGTAGTGCCTCTCGCTGAAATTCTTCTACGCGGATATGTGGTGGTATTAGTGCCATCGCCCGATCGGCTGCGTGTTTATATGCCTTTGTTTCTTGTTCTCATCTAATGGTCTGTATGTATGGTTGCGTGCGCTCTGTTGTGCTGGTGCGTGCGCGCGGGGCGGGGCGATCGATGTGAGTGCGTGCGCGTGTAGCTGGGTGGGTGTGTGCACGCGTACACGTGAGTGCGTGTTTGTGTGTGTGTGTGTGTGTGTGTGTGTGTGTGTGTGTGTGTGTGTGTGTGTGTGTGTGTGTGTGTGTGTGTGTGTGTGTGTGTGACGATCATAGAGAGCTCGCACTAAAACACTTAATACTTTTGGTGGTAAAATAACGCAGTTCTGGTTATTTAGCCGTTATTATTGAATCTGTGACTCA
>NW_014577210.1:308575-311481 GCF_000485595.1 Priapulus caudatus | reverse complement strand
CGCGGCGCAAGCGTGCGTGCGTGCAGCGCCGCCATGCGTTATGTGAGCATGTTGGCTAGCGTGCGTACCGTTCGTAGTCGCGCCAGTGGTGTATGTGCATAAAGTATGGGATGCAATAAGATATGCGGGCATAAGGTATCCGGGTGCTTATTAAGTCATACAACCGGTGTTACTGACATAGGAGCTGAAAGCAAACAGATTGTGTAACCTGCCCACAGCGCTACCCATCAAAACCGTCTTCACAGATGTCCATGCACGCAATGAAAAAGCCTATAAAGCCTTCTTGGTGTATCGTAGCATTTTAAAAATCCTACCTCCATCGTCATCTAAAAACACTTCAAACCGGTATCACGGCCGCGCGGTTATTTTTACCTACGAAAAGCCAATCTGCGACCATTGATGATGCTATCATTCCATAATCGTATTCTATCTAACTGGAATGTGGCGTCTTGAATTTTTTTACACGAATTAATTAAAACGAGTTAAATAAACGGGAGTCATCTGAAACGCAGCGACGAAAATCTGAACCGATATTGTTCTGTCAAAAGCGTCGGTACCTCAGTTTCGGCCGGAACACGCAAGCTACCACACTATTACTAATAGCACCTGAAACTGTCCGAAATTAATTTGCGCCGAGTGAAAACAAGTCCACTAGCTCTTGTTGTCACTTGTTCAAGTGATTGGCAATCAAAAAAAATGCCGGATGATCTATGGGGACGAACAGCTACGTACGACGACAGACGGATGATAGATAGATAGATGATGATCGATGATCGATGATGCAGATAATGATTGTGATTAGGATAGGCCATGACCGAATGGCAATAATGAGGTCATGTCAACGTTTCGGTAAAATAACAAGATAACAAATGTCTGAAACATAAAAATAAAAACACAAGGCCTTCCTGCTCCAGTATACTGCAATCGCCCCACCCACACCCACCAGCCGTAAGTAAGTAATTTTGCATAGAATGCACCACGTAGTTGATATATGCTCAGGATTGACCAGTACCGTCGTTACATACTACGCCTAAAGTAAGAGATATACTATAGAGAGACTTACAGCCAAGCCGCTATGTAGAGCGGGCAAATGAAATAACCATCCCAGCATCATCAGCACGAAGATGGCCTGTAAGAAACAAAAAATAAGTTCGCAATTAAGTTTTACTGTAACATATGCGCTGGCAACGAAGAGAGAAGCGACGAACGAGGGCGCGACATCGCGGTGACGTCACCGAAAGGTGAATTGTTCCCAGCGTCCTACAGTAAGCGGCTGACCACGGTGACCGCTGACCATGATGAGAAGGAATCTCGTTGCGTATGCAATTCGTGACATCGGGTGTATCCATGAGTTAAAGAGACGACATGTTCGCTACGTACAGAATGTAACTGCAATCGAGACAAGCCCGACACTTGGACACGCCTATCAGCCAATAAAAATGATAGCAAATAAACAGAATTTAAATATATTTATAAATTATCTATCTATTCCCGTCAGAGTTTAGTGCCGCTCTGAACTAACGATTACCAGTATTTATTATTGGAACGGTTCAAGTGTCTGTGACGCCGATCGTGTGAAAATTGTATATATATATATATATATATATATATATATCAAAAGCTAATCATACCTAGGTATTAATAATAATAGCTAGGTATTATTAGCTCTTGATATATATATATATATATATATAATAACCGTACTAATATAATGTCGTCTGTGGGGCCAACGCGTTAATATGTTTACAAGTATGATGTTCGTTTTTAACGAATACGGATGAATTCACACGGGCTCGCGAGAATCCCTTCCACTTCCTCAACTCTCATCTGATATCTACACCACATGGACGAAGACGTTCGACTAGCACCTAACTCAACCCCACCCACCCACACCCATCCACCAACACCCACGTATACAACCAATGCAGAAAGCCACTTCCTGCATAACACGGGGAGTGGTACACGGTTATACAGCGAGCGACGGTAATATATGGGTAACCTGCACAAATACGTGTAATGCCGGTTTGTTTGCTGGGTAATCAATCAGGTGAAACAGAACTCTGTGCTGTGATCGCGAGCGGGTCGTGGTGGCACTTGAGGAGCGTAAGATTGGCAAGAGTCGCGAGATTAAATTCATGTAATTAGTGTATCGATGCGTTGCTGAACAATGTTCACCTTATAGCCACGATGTTCATAAACGTAGCATACACGCAGAGTTACACGTACATATTGTATACGCACGGCTATATAGGCGAATGTATTGCCGGATTCACAAGGTAGATCGTGACGTCTATTTGTTCGTGTGTATTACGTCAGCACACAGGCACACACCGGTAAAATATGTGCAATGATTCGCATGGGTGATAACAGGTGCGTATAGATAAACGAGAAGTTACCCACACAAATGCATTCGTCCGCTGTTTGCTAGCGCGTATTTAACCCCGTATAGCGTCGACACCCTGCAAAAATTTACCTGCTACTGACTAATTCGATGTAGGATCACATTTGCACTGTGTACGGGATGTAATTAATACGTAGAAGCTTGATGGTGCGATTTATCGCGACCATTTTAGAGCGTTCACTCATCTATCTATCTATTTGTCTATCTATCTATCTCTCTATTTGTCTATCTATCTATCTATCTATCTATCTATCTATCTATCTATCTATCTATCTATCTATCTATCTATCTTTCTATCTATCTATCTATCTATCTACCTATCTATCTATCTATCTATCTATCTACCTACCTACCTATCTACCTACCTACCTATCTAGCTATCTATCTCTTTCTTTCTTTCTTTCTCTCTCTCTCTCTCCCTTTTCTCTATCTAGCTCTATCTCTCTCTCTCTCCCTCAGACACACTCTCTCTCTCTCTCTCTCTCTCTCTCTCTCTCTCTCTCTC
>NW_014577210.1:297750-306039 GCF_000485595.1 Priapulus caudatus | reverse complement strand
CGCGCGCGCGCGTGCGTGCGTGCGCGCGCATGCGTGTGTGTGCATGTGCGTGCGTGCGTACGTTCGGCGCGCGCGCATGAGCGTGTGTATGCGCGCGCGTGTGTGTGCATGTGCGTGCGTGCGTACGTTCGGCGCGCGCGCATGAGCGTGTGTATGCGCGCGCGTGTGTGTGCATGTGCGTGCGTGCGTACGTTCGGCGCGCGCGCATGAGCGTGTGTATGCGCGCGCGTGTGTGTGCATAAGTATGGGTGCGCGCCTTTGCGAGTGAGTGAGTGGATACGAATTTCGACGAAGAATTAAGTCATCACCGTGTTACTGACATGGACTGAACAAGACAGATTGTGTAACTGCCTACGGCCCTACCCATCGAACCGTCTTCACAGATGTCTGCACGCATGAAACCTAAATGCCTTTTAGTGTGTAGCATTTTAAAAATGTACTCCATCGTAAATCTAAAACACTTCAAACCGGTATCACGCGGTATTTTATCTCGAAAGCCAATCTACGACCATTGTGCCGCTATCATTCTCTCTCGTTCTCCCTACTTGATGTGGCGTCTTGAATTTTTTTACACGAATTAATTAAAACGAGTTATATAAACGGGGTCATTGAAACCAGCGAAGAATCTAAACGATTTTGCTGTCAAAGCGTCGGCAACCTCGTTTCGCCGGAACACTGCAGCTACCAACACTATACTATACACTGAACTGTCCGAATTAATTGCGCGCGTGAAAAAAAAGTCCCACTGCCTTTTTGTCACTTGTCAGTGATTGGCATCAATGCGGATGATTACGACAGCTACGACGACGACGATGATGATGATGATGATGATGATGATGATGATGATGATGATGATGATGATGATGATGATGATGATGATGATGCCGATAATGATGGTGATTAGGATGGCCATGACGATGGCAATAATGGTCTTACGTTTCGGTAAATAACAAGATAACAATGTCTAAAACTAATAAAAACCAACGGCTTCCTGCTCCATATACCATGGCCTCACCCACACCCACACGCGTAGTATTTGTGATAGATGCACCACGTAGTTGATAAACTAGGTTGACATACCGTCGGTACTATTCGCTGAGTAAGAGATATACTAAGAGAGACTTACGCCAGCCGCTATGTAGACGGGAATGAATAACCATCCCAGCATCATCAGCACGAAGATGGCCTGTAAGAAACAAAATAAGTTCCATTAGTTTTACTGTAACTATGTGCTGCACGCGAGAGAAGCGGACGACGAGAGCGCGGTCGCGTGACGTCACCGAGGCTGGATTTTCCCAGCGTCCTTCAGTGCGGCTGACACGTGACCGCTGACATGATGAGAGGATCTCGTGGCATGATGCATTCGTGACTCGTGTATCATAGTTAAGGACGAGTTGTTCTGCGTAACGTAATGATGTAATGCAATCGAGACAGCCACGGACACTTGGGCCGCTTCAGCGATAAAACGATAGCAAATAAACAGATTTAAATATATTTATAATGATATCTATCTTTCCGTGAGTTTGTGCACACCGGCGTGCGTGAGGTGCGATTGTGTTCTGCAGAGAAGCTTTTGAAGAGCGGTTACGTTGAATTGTTATGCAATAGAGAGTGCATAAACATTAATACTTTTGTGGTAAATACCATTTCTGTTTATTTACCGTTACTATTGAACTGTGGCTCTGAACTAACGATTACCAGTATTTATTATTGGAACGGTTCAAGTGTCTGTGACGCCGATCGTGTGAAAATTGTATATATAATATATATATATATTAGGGATATAACATTTACATTATCGCTAATCGGCCATAGCGCTGATCGGCTGATACATAGCCATTACAAAACAGGCGGTGTAGTCAAAGTTGTTGTCATAATTAAATATTCAATTAATGATCAATTAGTGCAATTAATGTTGAGTAATTAAAATCGCCGACGTCGATTGATCTGTCATACGCTCGGCGAAGTACTTTCATAGAAATTAGACTAGAAATTTTAAAAGCATGTAAAATTTGCCGTTTAAAATGTTTTGAGCTAATTATAAATTGGCAAATCGACTTCCTTGGCAAACCCACACACCCGCGCGCGTGTGGTCGCATAATGACGTCATAATGTCGGCCTAGATCAACATTAATCAGCTTTACCCGCACAACTCGTGATATCGCCGCGAGAAGCTCAAATATATCACAATCCTGAGTAGCGAGCTTTTTTCGTTTCACTTATTTAACGTAAACTGATAAACGTATAGAACTATATCGCTGAACGTAGACCCGATCAACCCACAATGCATCACGAGTATACGAACATTGGTAGATACATGGATGTGCCTTGGGGGAGAGGTGGAGGAGGCAGACGCCAACAAAGAAGGTGAGGTATGAGGAGCCGCTGGTAGAACGCGCAGCGGGGCGCATTCTAGCGCTTCAGACAGTAATCTCTGGCAAGCATACAGTATAGCGCGCAGGAGATTGGAGAGAGAAGATGTGAGTAAAACAGACGCTTGGAATGTTCATAAATGACTGCCTCGCGTTCGTCGCACTCGCTCTCTACTATAAATTCTTAGCCGGAGTTCATAACTCTAACTCTAACCCTCCCTCCCCCCTTCTCCCCTTCCCGGATCCGTCGCTGATATCTCTACATGGATCGTCTGCCCAATTGCGCGCTATCATCATCATCTCCATCATTTTTCTCGTAAATGAAGCAGAAATCGTAGCCGCAACGCCCTAAAGTCGCCCTTGTCGTGCTTACTGCGCCGCCGCCCCGAAAGCATCTAACAATAGGTGATGCATGCATGCGGTATAAGCTCACGTACCTGTGATCGTGAATAGTGCGGCGATAAACAACAAGATGGCGGTCGAAGCGTACAGGTTCCAGTGCAACGACTGTTCGATGAAGATAGCGCCGGCGTACAGGTCCGCCTACGCAAAACACACACAACAACTGCATTGTAATTCGTCGCCGAAAAAATACACGCACGCACACACGCACACACGCACGCCCGCACACACGCCCGCACGCTCGCACGCACGCACGCACGCACGCACGCACGCACGCACCTGTGCGGTGTCACCGTATAGCGACCAACCGTGACTCGCAGTTACTGGCGATGCCATACATCGCATACGCTCCTATTGTTTAGAATCCCGTCTGTCGAGTTTTTTCGCGTGCGTTTGTTTGCGCTCGAGATCCCCGCGCCGGCGCGCTGACGTGCGTTTCAACTGCGTTCGTGCGACCAACACTGCGGCGCGTTTCACATAGAAATGTTTCGCGTTCCGCCAGCGCGAATAGTTGTTACTCGGTTCGTGCGGCGTACGAATCGCACCGGGGAATGTCCCGGTCTCGTGTCGTTTTCCGTTTTATATGAGGCGTTGTAAACATGGCATTGTACTGTATAGTCCCGTCTGTCGGTATCCGGTATTTGTTACACCGTCCGCCTGCCTCGCCGTTACCCCCACGACTACGCTTCTACATCCTTACCACGCGCCGCTCCCCTAGCCCGCTGCATGTACAGCAAGCAGTACATGCCGTAGCGACAACAAGTTGTGCGAATATTTGCTCATCAAAAATGCCGTCGGCAAAAGCAATATCAGCGCAGTAAACCAGGGCGGTGCGACTCTGCTGACGGTACGTTTGAGTCCCGCTGATTTTCCGGGTATAAATTCGCAGCATGTTGCTTCGGTCGGTCGGCGCGCGCGCTATATACTGTCACGTGTTGTGCGATGCAAGCTAAGTCACGTGCAGTCGATACCGACGGCCGCATTCTTGCAATACTAGCTATGATGCTTACGACAACTTTTTTACGACAAGCAATTTTTACGACTTCTAAGTGTTGCAGAAGAATGTTGATATCACCATCATCGCTACGTCTCGCTAGCAAGAGCAAGTCTGATATCAATGTCAAGAGACGCACCTATATATATATATATATATCCATGCCATATTTATAGGTGCATTTGCAGGTATATAAATATCTGCATATAGTATAGCTGAAGGCGCTATGGTAGTTTTACATCGTGACACGTCGTCCGGTAACGCACCTATACTGAGATGGTAAATATCTCCAGCTACTCGTCCATAAGAACAGCCTCTCACGTGAAGCCATTTATTCCTTACTAACTCAGAAAGACATCTACAACAACGTACAACCCTCCCTGTCTGCTTAGCTAGAAAACTTTAAGCGATAGATACAAGCTTGCGGCCTTACGCTGTGGAGCCTCGGTGATTCTAAGTTCTAACACAACAGCGCTAACCTGAGCCAATCTACATAGAGTGAGCATTCCTCGGGCTCATAGCAGCGTACGTTGTCTCGATGCGGGTTCGTGTCAGCTCGTGTCCGCCGTGCCGTCACTCCGGGCATCCCCCGTTGCGTATGCTCGCTCGATTCGCATCTTTACCAAACAGTATTAAAATTTCATTGCGATTTAACCCTGTTAGGTAAGATGAAACAGAGAGAAGATAGAGATAGATGCAGCGGCCGCTGTGTGACGTGGCCGACCTCCGGCGCGTGAGGCTTCTCCTAGAGGACGCTAGTTCCCTCGGCTGAGAGCTGCGAAGCATTCTGCGCTACTAAGCACGTACGGCGTGTGCAGGCGCGCGCGCGCGTGTCCTGCCAAGCCGGCCCGTCACCAGAAATGGGCGCTGAAGTGGTGCGCTGCTCTCCTGCCTGCCAGTCGACTCCTACACACCGTTTGCACAAGAGATTACACGGGTGACGTACGGGGCGGCGAGGTTTTTTTCGGGGGCGGCGAGCGCTATCGCACAAAGGATACACCGCGCATGTAGATACACGAGCACGATTAAGTACGAGGTTGTGTGCGATGAGATATAGCCGCGGAATGCTTTTATTTTTAATCATGTTTATTTCGAAGCGGGCGTGCGTTGGAACTTTAGATTCTCGCAAGATGGCGGCGGTGACGGCTGAACACCCGTGTGAGGAGGGGGTTGTAAAAAGTGACTTGGCTTCGATGTTAATTCTTTATAACGAACGGGGAGTTGTACATGCAATTATCGCAAATGAGATTTGTATCAGTAGGAGAAATGCGGGCATGATCCACTCATAATTTATTTCTATTGGTAAATCATTGATTACATACGTGGAAACAACACGTCCCCGCTTATATACCTTAGTACGCCTATGATATATAGCATTGCCCTAACACATAAATCTCACTTGATCTGATACGATACACAGCATCAATACATGACACACATCGTTACATGCATACGTACATCATAACATCGTTTTACATCGTTCTACTATCATCTCCTCAACCCCGCCCAGGATGATCCTCGGAACACACGCGTGTGAACATTCGCTGCACTCAGCCCTCGTACGTGAACACTCGATCCATGAAGTTCCCCTGAACACACGTGTATGAACATTCTCTGCACTCAGCCTTCGAACGTGAACACTGAGTTGCTCACTAAACGCGTCGGTGAACCTTCGTTGCACCTAGACCTACCACAAACAAAGTCGTGTGTGTGAACGCGTTACTGTGTGGTCCGCTAGCACCCGCACGGTAACACGCTCAGCCTACAGACCTACACGGTTGAGAGCCGCACGCCCGGTGATCCACCCTGAATCAACAGCTACCCGTAGTTTCACCCCCACACTTCACTATGCGCCAATCCCCTACACGCACGCTAACGAAAATATCACCTAAAAATAACGTTGCGCAGAAATATAGCCATTAGTGGCCAGGGCGCTGCCATTGCCTGTTGATGCTACACTGTACAAGCATTGACCTCCGTAGCTAGACGGTATATACTCGCTTATGTCCAAACCATAAAAATGATATATAGCTATTGATAAAACTAAGTGAGATTACTATACGAGAATATTATAACCTATGCGGGACTATAGCTGCTCTGCCAGCTAGCAGCGGCTCAACTGGCCACCGTTGGTTGTTAATTGCACTTCTTCACTCATTAATTAATTAACTTCAACGGTGTCAATTTACTATAGCAGCGCGTGAATTCCTCACGAGAACACCATTGGCTGATGATTAGCCTATCACATGCCTCTATTCACCAGGCGCTTCTCTCGATATATGAAGATGAGCTGTTGGGTGATGACGTCATGTCTGTTCGTTTAGACGCGAGTGACGTAAGGTGTCGAATCGAAAGTTAATGCAAGTATGGAGAAATAATCCTTGCTTAGACCTCTTGTAACGCTATTAGCAAAGAAGTAAATGATGAGGTATTAATTAAGATATTTCAACGAGTTCCCGCCACAAATAATTGAATAATTATTATTGTATGCGCGCAGACACACACACACACACACACACACACACACACACACACACACACACACACACTCTCACGTACGTACGTACGTACACACAGCCGCTATAACACGGACCAGGTATAGCGACCACGGTACCAGCTCTCACGTCCGTACGTACGTACACAGCCCCTGTGTCTGCTTGGCAAACAAACCTCGCCAAACTGTGTTTACGTGCAAAACAGCCGCGCTTTATTTGAGCGAGCGGAGGTGCTAGCCACGCGAAATTAGCAGTCGACAGCAAACACGTCCGCAGCCCTGCACGCGTATATTTGGTAATGTGACATGATATATACTGTACGCCTGCGACCTGTCGCATTATACATTTTACATCGTAAGAAAATTATCTTAATATTTTTTTTACTCGGGGGCTACAATCAGCAGTGGAGTGTACGGATGTGAATAATATATGTGTTATCGATGGAATGTTGATATTCAAAATTCCGCTGTACGTGTGTGTAGTCATCGTGACATTGGCTGAGATCAGATAACCGGGGAAATTTGCTTTACTGAGTCCGCAGACATTTCTGGCCAAGGTGCGTTTTCTGAATAGGGTTGAAATTCTATTTAATCGTATTTTTCTAGGTTATATTTTTATTTTATTAATTATAGGTGCGGGTGCTGGTGTGTAGTGTTACTAGTGTAGTGTAGTGTAGTGTATAGGATGGGTGAAGCGCCTACGACTGCAAACCGTTACGATGTATGACACCTATTATGCATTTATATTACGCACGGCAGGCCCGCACTCGACATACAAAATGGCGCCTGAGCTAGCGAGGAGGGCGCGATATGTGCGGACAGTGGACGATAATATCAAGAACTAATAATACAATGAGGTATACAATATTAATAATAATTAAGGTATGATACGACTACTGATAATAATATAATATAATAAGGTAGGCCTAATATTCGCTCTTGATAACATTACGGTTCTGCGGAGTGGGCGGTTGTTTGCTGATTGGTCGTTATATAGTTAGCCTGTGCTTTCGCTCGCGGCCGTGTCTTTACCATGTATATCTACGAGCAATGTGCCCTTTCGCTGACCCTCGGTTGTTTCGTAAGACACTCCGGCAAATCAGTTGAACTCAAGAACCAATTATAATCGTGGTATGCGCGTTTGCCGTCTCTGCTCGACAACAACCACAATTCTTCAGCGAAGATCAGAGTGGAAATTTTTAAACACCTGAAAACCAGAGAAATCCTATTCCCCTTCTCTTTATCCACCACACTCTCTCTCTCTCTCTCTTTCTCTCTCTCTCTCTCTCACACACACTCTCTCCCTCTCTCTCTCTCTCTCGTCTGTCAAGAACGCGCACGCGCACGTCAGTTAAAACACAGAGGTGAGGTATTCGTTTATTATAAATACGGCGCAACGGCCACAACAGCAATCTCACATTCAGTTCGAACACGGCGACTCCTATGCCGTTAGCTGCTCCGGATCCGGCTAATCCGATGAAATGTCCGCTGCCAATGTTACTGGCGAACAGCGACGCACCCACCTGAAACAATGAAGGCAGGCGTAGCTGTTAGAAAGAACCACCGCTAGAGGGCGCGGTGCCGCGGCGGCTAGGCGGGCGCGCTCTCGCTGTGGCCTTGCCGAACTCTGTTTGTTTTACGCATTAACTTTAAGTTGAGTTGTCGCGGCGGCCGTGAACGGGTGCAGGAATGCCGGCCCGTGATCGGATCAGGCAGGAGTGATCGTGACGGGGACCCGGCGCGCGCGGTTAGTTTTGCTGAGCGCACACAAAACCGTCGTCGTTTGAGGGCGCGGGCTTCGTCAATATTTGACGTGAATGCCTGCCTGACGTAGAGCAGCGCGCTAGCACATGCAGCATCGCAGCCACACCTGTGTCATCAGAAACGCCGTGAGCAAACACCGCCACGCAGCCTGATCAAGCAGCCTGATCCTCGCCAGCAGCAGCAGCAGCCAGTGCGCGATAGCCTAGCATGCACGAGCGCCGCGATGGTCACACGATACACAGCTGCTGCTGCTGCTGCTGCTG
>NW_014577210.1:289480-297740 GCF_000485595.1 Priapulus caudatus | reverse complement strand
GGCCCGTGATCGGATTAGGCAGGAGGTGATCTTGACGGGGACCCGGCAGCGCGCGGTTTAGTTTTGCTCGACGCAACGAAAACCGTCGTCGTTTGAGGGCGCGGGCTTCTCAATGATTTGAGCTGAATGCCTGCCTGACGATAGAGCAGCGCGCTAGCACATGCAGCATCGCAGCCCACACCTGGGTCATCAGAAACGCCGTGAGAAACACCGCCACGCCAGCCTGGATCAAGCAGCCTGCATCCTTCGCCAGCAGCAGCCAGCAGCCAGCTGCGCGATAGCCTAGCATGCACGAGCGCCGCGATCGGTCACATGATACTTTTTCACAGCTGCTGCCTGCTGCTGCTGCTGCCGCTGCAGCTCATTGCAGGATGTTGGGATTTCAATTGCACAGCTTTAATTACACTATATATATATATATATATTATATATATAGTAGTAGAGAGAGAAGAGAGAGGAGAGATGGACTGATGAGAGAAGGAGACGAGAGAGAAGCGAGGAGAGAGAAGAGAGAGAAGAGAGAGAGACGCAGGAAGATAGATAAGATATAGATAGATAGATAGATATATAAGATAGAAGATAAATAGATAGATGAGTAGATAGATAGATAGATAGATAGATAGATAGATAGAGAGATAGATTAGATTAGATAGATAGGATAAATAGTAAGATAGATAGATAGATGAGATATAGATAGATAGATTGTTTAGATAGATAGATAGATAGATAGACTAGATAGATGGATAGGATAGATAGATAGATAGATTAGATAGATAGATAGATAGATACCATAGATAGATAGATAGATAGATAGATAGATAGATGAGATAGATAGACTAGATAGATAGATAGATAGATAGATAAATGCTAAATATAGATATGTTGAGTTAAACAAGCTGTATTCTCTGTTCGAGTTACGCTTGAGGATATGGCTAAACTTGTGCAAGCAACGCCTGCAAGCAGAAACGTTAAACTTCGTGTTCTATTATCGAGTCTTTTATAATATAGCACTCACATACGTTCAGTGGTTACATAGATAAGCGATGAGTTTTATTAGGTGCATGAATACGCGCCTAGGCGGCTTCTTGCGTGCGTGATATATCATGAGTGGCACCTACCGTAAGTTCAAGCACGAACACGCGTGACGCTACCGGACTTATGTAACGGTTAGCGGTCAGTGCACACACACACACACACGCACACGCACACACACACACACACGCACGCACGCACACACACGCACGCACGCACGCACGCACGCGCACGCACGCACGCACGCCACGCACACACACACCACCACACGCACGCACGCCCACGCCACGCGCGCGCACACACGCACGCACGCACGCACACACACACACACACACACACACACACACACACACGACACACACACACACGACAAACAAACCAGACGGGCGCGCGTACAAAGAACATTGATTCGTCACGGGTAGTGTAATCAACTCTTTTTCTCCAACATGAATCGATTCGTTGATATTTTTTTTCAAAAAACTCGATCTTTCATCGCTTCGTCATCCGTCCGCGTAATTAAAAACAACTATAGCGAAATTTTAACGCGCGCAGTCGCCCACATAATTAAAAACACTCAATAGAACGTTTAACCTAATTAAACTTAGCGCTGCCAGCATCATAATCATACACAATTTTTCAAAAAAACAAGAGAGCGTTAAACCGTATAAAAGATAAGCCGCACTACCGTCAGCGATTCGCTTACAATTTAAAACAAGCGAACGTTAAAGCCGAATTAAGTTGCGCGCGCAGCCGTCCCGCATAACAGCGTCTGTCGTGAATGCCAGGCTGTCGCACGTATGCGAATTGCCTGCCAAGTTTATTTTCCGCACGCGCACGGCCTAAAGGTTTCGTATGCTTACCAATGCATGAAGTGCATGCTGCGACTTGCCAGGAAGTAGCGCACCAAGCTGTCCCGGCTTGCTCTGTTTCGCGCCTGCTGAAAGAACCGAAGCGACGATGAACAAATTCTTGCATTCATCGGCCGCTGTTCCTCACGAGAGATGGCTTGGTTTTTGACGGTATAGGAAGGCACGTGCGAGCGCGGGTTGGCGCGTTTGCATTACTGACCGCACTAGCAACCGCCGTGCGGTTGGTCCATCCACTCGGAGTCATCATGATCGCATTATAAGCGATATTACATAGAAGCATAACACCTAGAATATGATTTATCAGGGGTAGCATACCATATATATATATTATATATAATATATATATATATAATATATATATATCCCAGGAGGCGGCTGATAGGGAACCTAGTGGTGGCTGTGATGTGGGTGAGGCGGGCTGTGCGGTCGTGTCTATATGTGGGCTTGTGCGTGCATTGTGTGTGTGTGTGTGTTGTGTGTGTGTGTGCTGTGTGTGTGTGTGATGATGTGTGTGTGTGTGTTGTGGGCTGTGTGTGTGTGTGTATGTGTGTGTGTGTGTGCTGTGTGGTGATGTATGTGTGTGTGTGTTGTGTGCGGTGTGTGATGGGTGTGTACTCTTGTGTGGATTGTTGTGCTGGTGTTGTTGTGTGTGGTGTGTTATGCGTGTGTGTCGTTTTGTGTGCGTGTGTGTTTGTATGTTGTGTGCTGTGTGTGTGTGTGCCTGTGTGTTGTGTGTGTGTTGTGTGTGTGTGTGTGTATGTGTGTGCGGTGTGGTGTTGTGTGTATGGTGGGTGGCTTGTTGTGTGTGCGTGGTGTTATGTGTGTGTGTGGTGTGTCGTGTTGTGCGTGTGCGTGTCGTGTGTGGGTGTGCTGTGTGGGGGGTGTATGGTGTAGTGGGTGTGTGTCGTGTTGTGTGTTGTGTGTGTGGTGTGGTGTGTGTTTGCGCGGTTGTGTGTGTGCTGTTGTGTGTGGTGTGTGCTGTGTGTGCGTGTGCGTGTGCCAGACACACCACACACATGCTCACTTTGTTGCTGTATTGTCTTATTGCTTGCTGTGAAGAAGCGACTTATATAACGAAAGGACCGTTGTTGCAAGTACTCTGCTCACTACAAACTTACTTATTAGCATAGTCACATCCATGGCAAATACCATTCCGATAGTCTGTGCTATAAACAGATTTTTCTCCTTTTAATATTTTTTTCTGTAATCGTTGCAGGGACTCCCCTCGACGTATGCGGTGTGCGTATGTAATTTCTGCATTAACCACGAGCAGACCGATGCGCCCCTGGCGGCTCGAACCGCGAGATTGGACGCATTGTCCCAATGGAGGCGTTGTGCGGTCACGGCAGAGCTTTACTCAAACGTTCCCCCCCCCTCCCTCCTACCTCACGCATTCTCCATCACAAACCTCGCTACTGTTCATTTGCTAAGTTCAAGAACTCATTCCTTTCAATACATCGCCGATTTTGTATCTGATTACGCATAAATAGATCTCGGGCGTGACATTCAGAGCGGCTGATATCGCCGTGCGTAGTATCGTATCGTATCGGTATCGGCTTGGCGTGGTTGCGCCACTACGGCGTGCGGCGGGCGGTGCTGTTGCGATTCGCGGTCTTGCTAGCTACAATGCGGCGGCGGCGGCGGCCGGCCGCGTAAGGTCTCGGCAAAATTACAATGATAGCGAAGACAAAGCCCTCAATAGGTGCATGCTGTTACGATCGCAATTGCTCGCCCCGCCCGAGCTAGACTGGCGGTGCACCGCCGCGGCTGATAACCGCGCGGGACGTTATGCGCGACGACCGGGTACCGTTTACGTTGGTCGTTCGTGAACGTGACCGGGCCCATTATGTCGAGTTATTTGCCTTCGCCAACATTTCGCCTTGTCATCGGTGGAAGAGTACGGCCCCCTTGTTCGCGACTAGCCAGCCGTGCAAGGCCAGACGCAGGTAAACCGGCAACGATCAGCAGCGGCAGCCGGGCAGCGCAGACGGGACTATGAGACAGCGCACATTTCCTGCTATACGTTGATGCGAGTCTTCCCGCGCTGTACCCGTGTACCTATCTTACACCTCTAACCTCATAATCTACAACCTGTAGCCTGTCTTACACTTGTACTTGGCTTAAACCTGTACCTATATCTTACACCTGTTATACCTATATCTTACACCTGTACCTATATCTTACACCTGTACCTATCTTACACCTGTACCTATCTTACACCTGTACCTATATCTTACACCTGTACCTATACTTACACCTGCTACCTATATTACACCTGCTACCTATATCTGTAGAACCTGTACCTTTATATCTTACACCTGTACCTAATATATTAACCTGCTACCTATATCTTACACTTCCTATATCTTACACCGTGATACCTAATATCTTACACCTGTACCTATATCTTACACCTGTACCTATATCTTAACTGTACCTATATCTTACACCTTGTATTGATAGTCTTAAACCCTGCTATCTATATCTTACCACCTGTTACTGTCTTACACCTGTACCTATATCTTACACCGTTTACCTATCTTTAACCTGTACCTATATCTTACACTCTGATACCTGTTTACACCTGGTACCTGTTTTCTACACCTGTCCTATATCTTTAACCTGTACCTATCTTAACCTGTACCACCGCTCCCCTTACACCTGTCACCGGCTCCTTTCTCCAAGGGCATTACCTGCCGCCGACAAAACAATATTGTGCTCTGCGGAGAGGAAGGGCGAGAGACAGCAGAGAGAGAGCGGAGAGAGAGAGAGAGCAGAGAGAGAGAGAGAGACGCGAGAGGGAGAGAGAGAGGGCGCGAGAGAGTGAAGAGAGACTACAGACAGAAAGAGAGAGAGGAGAGAGGAGAGAAAGAGGGAGGAGAGGGAGGAGAGGAAAGAGAGAGGAGAGAGAGAAAGACGAAAGAGAGAATGAGAGAGAGAGAGAGAGGGAGAGAGAGAGAGAGTATGATACGAGACAGACAGAGAGAGGGGGGGGAAGAACGGCCGGCAGCAGCCGTTAATTTCCTGGTTGCTGCGAATACGATCTGTAATTAGCAGAGATCCGTGAACACGCATGAACATTGATTCACACCCGGTGATTGGCGACTTGACTTTTACAAGATGTTTAGTTGGATCAAGAACTGACTGCATGAGTGACTAGCGAATTACATACAATATAACATAAATATATATACAGGTTATATAGTACATATTATATATATACATATAATATACCAAATATAATATACAAGCGCACATCTGTATTTGGGACCGCTTCTGTTTAGTGGGCCCCACCCGCATTTTGGCAATCGACCACCGTTTATTCTCTGCTCCCATCCATTCCACCATTACGCAAATAGCTGGCTGGTGGATTGGTTGGCTGGCTGGCTGGCATGGCATTGCGAGCTTGGGACTGCTTGTTGGCTGACTAGCTGGCTTAGCACCCAATCACGCTAGGCATATGCAGGCGGGAACAATCTTCGATCTAAATTCTTCGCTGAGGCAGACGGCCATGATTATCACTACACTAACAATAAACAATGGGTGGGAAACCAGCTTCAATTTAGTGCATCGAAAGAAACGGAAGGAGAAAAATGCCGAAAGAGTTATATTAGTAATCCGCGCTTAAGTTTACAATGCATCCTATGGCCTGCCACAGTAATTTTGCCAATAGCCTCGTTGTTTACCGCGAGCAGTGTTCGTTCGTCTTATACTCGTTAGCTGCGTCTGCGCGCCACGCGAAGATTTCGAATTAAGGCAGTTGTTGTGTCGAGCGGTTTTGTTACATCGAATGCACGCGCATTAGGGAGGTATAAAGAAGAGTATAGTAAGGCATTAAGGTAAATAATGTAAAACAGAAACACTAATTGATTTTCTAGTACATTTGTATGGTTGTGTGACAAATAAATCAGCACATATATACTATTGCTCGGTGGTCTAGAAATTCGGATAGCGTTGTTGACATCAGGCTTTAACATGACGTCAAAAACTTTAGTATGTTTTTTCGATGATAGACCAGGATACGATCTGCGGGGTATAAAAGTCTTATCTCGGCCGCCATACTTAACGCGCCCGTAGGCATCAAGTTTTTCCAAAGCTAGATATCGGATCTACGCTTGCTGCATAGATCAAGCGATTCAATGTTACATCTTGAATCGGGCCACGCCATTCCGGCGTATTATCTGACAATCATATGCCGCCATTTATTGCATCCGCGTATCAAGAGCAGATAAGAACGCCTTCTTTATCTGCTCTTGATCGGATGTATTCGCGCCTCACGGCACTGCCTCTTCTTCCCCTTCTCTTTCTCCTTCTCCTCTACCTCCTTCCCTCCTCCTCCTGCTCCTGCCTTCCTTCTCCGCTACCTCCTGTTCCTGCTACCTCGCTCCTCCTCCTCCTTCTCCTTTCTCTACCTCCTCCTTCCTGCCCTCGCTTCTCCTCCTCCTGCTCCTCCTCCTCCTCCTCGTCTGCCTCCTACTCGGATATGTATCACAGCAACGGATGACCTGCGTTGCATATAGCAGGCCCGCCATTACAATAGCCGGACAATGGACAATAGTTTCAAACCCACGGTTCGCTGTATCGTGCGATCTCTCGGCCGACTATCAACGCAATTTCGAACAATCACCTATAGTACCGGCCGACAGACAGGTGCGTGATCGCTATGCGCATGCGCAGAGCGCGGCGACGCGCCCATGAACATATACGTGACCGCAATCTATACATCACGATCTCCACAGACGCCATGCAACAACATTCGAAACGAGACACCGTAACATGGCGTTATTTTTGCCTTTGTCATGAAAATGACTTTCGTGTTCGCCCGCGTGACTGCAGCACGTATGCGATAACATGCCCTTACATGCCGATGCCCAGTGCCTGTGTTAGTACAAGGAGCGAGGGTGGAGGGGATGGAGTGGGGGAGATAGATAGAGGCAGCGTTCATTGTCGACGCTATGGCGCTGTTTTTACAGACGACGTGAGTGTTATGACGGTAGGTTTTCGACAGACTGTCGCTGATGATGTGACGAGGGCAAAGCCGATGTCGTCGTAACCACGCCGACGAATCAGGATGCTTCAGCATACTGACTCGTTCGTGCATTCGCACGCACACGTGATCGCACGTGCGCGCCGAAACGCACACGCCAGACATATGTAAGCGCACGCACAGGCCAGACACATGTAAGCGCACGCACACCCCAGACACATGTAAGCGCACGCACAGGCAAACACCCACGAACACTCGCAGGCGCTCTAAGCGTGTACTTATACAAGTGGATGCGCGCGCGCACGAGCGCACGCACACACACACGCACGCACACACGCACACACGCACGCCCGCACCCACGCACGCACGCACGCACGTGCACACACGCACACACGCACGCTCACACACACACAAATAACCAATGCGCACGTACAAAGAACATTGATTCGTCACGGTGGTGTATCAAACTCTTTTTCTCCAACAATAATCGATCGTTGATATTTTTTTCAAAAAACTCGATCTTTCATCGTTCGTCATCCGCCATAATTAAAAAACAATATAGCGAAAATTTTAACGCGCGCAGTCGCCCACATAATTAAAAAAACCAATAGAACGTTTAACTTAATAAACTTGCGCGCGCAGCCATCCGATATCATACACAATTTTTCAAAAAAACAAGAGAGCGTTAAACCGTATAAAGTTAAGCGCACTACCGTCAGCGATTCGCTATACAATTTAAAAACAAGCGAACGTTGAACCGAATTAAGTTGCGCGCGCAGCCGTCCACTACAGCGTCTGTGTGAATGGCAGGCTTCGCACGTATGCGATCGCTGCCGAAGTTTTTTTTCCCGCGCGCGCGCTAAAGGTTCGTCTGCTTACCAAGGTGAAGTGCATGCTGCGACTTGCCAGGAAGTAGCCGCCCAAGCTGTCCCGCTTGCTCTTTTTCGCCGCCTGTGAAAAGAAAGCCGAAAGCGACATGAACAAATCTTGCATTCATCGGCCGCTGTTCTCACGAGAGTTGGCTTGATTGACGGTATAGGAAGGACGTGGAGCGCGGGGGAGTTCTGCATACTATTACACTAGCAACCGCGTGCTTTGGTCCTCTCTCGGAGTCATCATGATCGCATGTATAGCGATGATTTCATAGAAACATAACACGCTAAAGTATGATTATATCAGGGGTAGCATAACATATATATATATATATATATATATATATACCCAGGAGAGGCTGATATAGGAACCTAGTGTGTGTGTGAGTGGGTGAGAGCGGCTGTGCGTGTCTGTGTCTATATGTGGGCGTGTGCGTGCATTGTGTGTGTGTGTGTGTGTGTGTGTGTGTGTGTGTGTGTGTGTGTGTGTGTGTGTGTGT
>NW_014577210.1:284289-287065 GCF_000485595.1 Priapulus caudatus | reverse complement strand
TCTCTCTCTCTCTCTCTCTCTCTCTCTCTCTCTCTCTCTCTCTCTCTCTCTCTCTCTCTCTCCTCTCTCTCTCTCTCTCCCCGCGCTCTCTCTCTCTCTCTCTCTCTCTCTCTCTCTCTCTATCTCTCACTCTCTCTCCCCTCCTCTCTCTCTCTCTCTCTCTGCCCCTTCTCTCTGCCCCTCTCACTCTGCCCCCTTCTCTCTCTTGTTCTCTCATGAATATCGCCACACAGAGACGTCGCTGGAAATCTGTCATGTGTGTCATAGGGGCTGGGCCGTGAGTACAGCACGAGCGCATACCCACACGAACACCCGCAAGTGACAACGCCACCAGAGCGCCCAACGTGCGCTGACGAGTTCGTGTAAAGAAACCAGTGCGCTAAAAGTTCCGACAGTATACATTTACGTGAGTGCGTGTTCCCAGAGCCGCTTATATCAGTAGTGGTGAAATGTCCGAGTGGAGAATCTCGAAGTATCTCTCTCTCTCTCCCTCTTTCTCTCTCTCCCCCGTCCCCCTCTTTCTCTTCTCTCTCGCTCTCTCTCTCTCTCTCTCTTTCTCTGTGATATATATATATATATATATATATATTAGATATAGATACATCTGTCTACAATCGGCTCTGCGTGTTTCGCGATTAGCGCGCCATCTATGTCACGTGAAATTTCGATCATCGTGATTGTTAATTTGTCGAATTCAGGCTTTCGTTAGTTGTCTTCAAAACAGTTTAGTTCCAAGCGTAATTGCTCTATTCTTCGGTTGAGAGTACAACAATACCGTGCAGGATTGCAGGATATCATCTGCGCATGATGCGCGCTCGTATATAAGCGTATAGGTAGTGCGCTCACTGGAAGGTGGGTTACGGTTATACGGAACCAAGAAGCGAGGTGCTTCGATTGCCTGTCAGTGTGAGGAATATATAGCACGGAGTGGCGTTACCACGCAAACAGATGCGAATTGATGCGATTGATGAATCGTTTGCAAACACAGGTTCGTGTGTGCGCGCGTAGACGCTGTGCGGACTGTCGCGCTCTCTCCGGTAAATATTAAAATGATGGCCTATCGATAGCAATTATACAATCACGGCCACTCTCCCGACTGCCACTATTATTATAGCATGTTGCCAGTTAATGTTATGTGTATTATTATGATTACTACTGTTACTACTTCTTCTACTGCTGCTACTGCTTCTGCTGCTGCTGCTATCGCTACTTCGCCTTCTTCTTCTTCTTCTTCTTCTTCTTCTTCTTCTTCTTCTTCTCTTTCTTCTTCTTTTTCTTCTTCTTCTTCTTCTTCGTCTTCAACTTCTGTGCCTTTTCCCTTTATCTTTAACCTCTTCAACTTTCTTTGTGTCCTCCTCTTCCTCCTTCCCCTCCTCCTCCTCCTCCCCCTTATCCTACTCTGCCTCCTCCTCCCCCTTCACCTCGAATCGAAGGAATTAACGAACACAGAAACCAACTTCTAAACCACTTCCCACCCAAAAGTGCGCAGCGCCAGAAGCCGCAGCAGCAGCAGCCACACCTAACGATGGCATGTCGCTCAACGTCTCGCTGCATATCCGCCGCACCCTTCCTTCCAGTCGTGTATGAAGGTCGATCCGTCTGAATACGTATAACCGGTGTATGTACACACGCCGTGAGCAGGTACGTATATCGTGACGACCACGGTGCAGCAGCAACAACAAGCATGCAATAATATATAGCAATGACGTCAGCGATCACCTATCGCATGTTGTGTTTAACCGCATTCCATCGCAACATCAATGTATGCATGTGCGTGCGTGTGCGTGTGTTTAGTTGTGTTGTGTTGTGTTGTGTGTGTGTGTGTGTGTGTGTGTGTGTGTGTGTGTGTGTGTGTGTGTGTGTGTGTGTGTGTGTGTGTCGTGTGTGTGCAATAACAACTACTGTGTTACCTGTAGCTGCATGTGCCGCAATAACAACTACTGTGTTACGGCTGCCAGCTGTGCGTGCCCGTCACGTGGCATTAACCTACTCAATAACTTCGGCGCTAATAGGCTCGCGGGCAGCCCCCGCCCTCTCTCTCTCTCGCCGGCCAGCGCTACCCCTCCCCCTCTCTCTCTCACTCTCGTGCGCGCTTCTCTCTCCCCCTTTCATCTCTCATTTACTATTCTCTCTGTTTCTCTCGCCCTCCCCTCTCTCTCCTCCGCTCTCTTCATCTCTCCTCTCTCTCCTCTCTTTATCTCTTCTTTCTTTCTCCTCTCATCTCTTTTATCTCTCTTTTTCCTTTCTCACATCTCTCTCCCTCTCTGCTCTCTCCTGCTCCCCCTCTCTTACTCTTCCGCGCGCGTGTTCTCTCTGTTACTATTTACTTCTCTCTCTTCTCTTCTCTCTGTTCTTTTAACACATATCTTGTTCGCAGCCTGAGTCTCTCCCGCCTTCCCATCTTTGCTGATTCCCCATATTCACCAGTAAATAAAATACAGGAATTGGGACCAGGACGCTTTTCTGTGAAAATATTTGGATACAAAGACGATAGGAGACGTCCTCTGGTGCCACGACCGCGTAACAAAGGCTCTGTTCCGAAAACCATTTTTAGAACTGGGTTTCTTGGTCCCGTCATATTGTCGGGGCCTAGGGTCTTATCCGTCTCTAGGCCGGTCATGGTCGTTTGTGGAAACAGTGGTGCGTTTAATTAGGCATGGTCCAAACCCGTCCCATAGCACGTGTCCGTCCTCATTGACGAAGTCGCCTATTACAAGACTCGGCCAATAATATAATATATAGTGGTTAAATCGAAATCATTAACGCTAGCGCACAT
>NW_014577210.1:281346-283970 GCF_000485595.1 Priapulus caudatus | reverse complement strand
ATGTTGTCGTGTGTATGTGTGTGGTCGTGTGTGCTGTGATGTCTTTGTGTGTGTGTGTGTGTGTGTGTGTTGTGTGTCTGTGTATCGTGTGTGTGTGTGTGTGTTCGCTGTGTAGTTGCTGTTGCGTGCGTGTGTGTGCGGTGCGCGCGCGCTATTGTGTGCTGAGAGCTAGAGAGACGCGGGCAAATTTTGTGTGGACGTGTGGCGCGTGTGCTGCGTGCGTGAGTGGTGCATGTGTAGTTGTGCGTTGTGTGTGATGTGTAGGTGTGTGCGTGTGTCGCGCGCGGTTGTGGTGTGCGTGTGGTGTAGGGTGTTGTGTGGACGTGCCGGGTGTGTGTGTGTGCGTGCCGCGCGCGTATGTATTGTGAGATATCGAGCAATAGAACAGAGAGAGAGCGAGGAGAGCGCTGCGTAGATGTTTTGGTGCGGTAGTAAGTGTGTGGCCGTGTAGATTACTGATCGGTGTTAGTCGCTTGTAAACACGGCGGCTTGCGATCTTCTCACGGGAAATATAACAACTGTTCGGAGTCGAATTGGTTCCCCCGCTGGCTCCCCCGCTGCCTTGAGCTATTGAGACATCACATTACATGCGAGCGCGCGGGCGTACCAAAGAGCAATATTTTCACTCAAGCCTTTTTGGTCCCAGCCGCGCGGGCGCAGCTCTATGTCGGTGTTTGGTATATCTGTGGGCGGCGAGGGCGCCATCTTCTCTCGCACACAGCCTCGTGCAGCAATAAACTCCTGTGTTACTGCTAGCAGTGTGGCAGCAATACGACTCTGTGTTACTGTTCGCTGCATCTTGCGCACTAACACCTACTGTGTTCCCTGCTAGCTGCCAGTGTGCAGCAATAACAACTACTGTGTTACGCTGCTAGCTGCATGTGCAGCGCAATAAACAACTACTGTGTTTACTGCTAAGCTGCCTGTGCACAGCAATAAACTACTGTGTTACCTGCACACACACACCACACACACACACACACACGCACACACACATGCACACTCACGCGCACACACACGCACACGCACACACACACACACACACACACTCACGTACACACACGCACGCACAAACGCGCGCGCACACACATGCACACGCACGCACACTCACGCATGTACGCACACTCATGCACGCACGCACACTCACGCACGCAGTCGTCTGCGAATTAACGAAGAAGTCAACGAATCTCCTACTCACCCATAGTCCGACGACGATGACGAATAGGAAGTAGAGAACAATGACGAGAATGTCGGACCAGTGCAGTCTGCCGACGAAGCCGCTGGTCTCCGTCTCCGCCATCGCGTCACCGGTCGGCGTCTGCTAATGTAGTGTAGCTGATCTCTCTCTCTCTCTCTCTCTGTCGCGCGCTCTCTCTCTCTCTCTCTCTGTTTCTCGATCTCCCGCGTTAGGACCGACCCCGCCAGAGATGGCCTACATTCGCTTGTAGCACGGTGAGACCTGCTCGGCTTACCTAAGTTACCTTGTACTGCCTCCCACCTGTGTGCGCTGATGAAGCGTGAAAGAGTGATGCGCTGGCGGCCAATCGGCGCGCGTCGTTCGTGATGACGTCATCGGAGCTGGCCGTTGCTATGGGCGAAGGCATTTCGCGTGTGGGATGTTCGTGGCGTCTGCGCGCTGTGGTTGACAGAGTCGGAATAATAGGAGGTAGGAGATGAAAACAATGTCACCAGGTGGAGAGGGGAGAGGGAGAGAGAAATAGATAGAGGCAGGGCGCGAAACAGGAAGAGATAGGAAGCGAAGTGACAGCAATTAAGAGCGAGCGAGGGAGAAGGAAGTTTGGCAAATGGGAGCGAAAGAGTGAATTCGAAGATAGAGGTGGGAGGGGAACATAGAGAGAATGAAACGCGAGCACGCGAACCAGAACAATAGCGAAACATGCTGATTGACAGAGAAAACTAAAAAGTGGAGAAAAAAAACAGGCGAAAAAGCCAGCGGTACAGATGGGGGTACGAGGGTGAGGAAGTGCGAGAGAGAAGTTCGCTCGCCCACATACATCTCATAAAGGGCATCAACTCCTAAAGAAGTCGGACCCACTGTGCGAATCGTATGATGCTACCAGAACATAACAGAAAATATATAAACGTGGATTTATGCAAAGATAGCAAGTACGCAGCGTGCCGTAACGCAATTTATTGTTGGCCTGTGGCGCTTGCGTCAACAGATGAGCAACAATTCATACCAGTGTCTGTGACCCACCACGCCAGCGCCTAACAACGATGACAGTAACAGCAAATGACATGCATGCGCCCGCGCTGTGCTGCTGCTGCTGCTGTTACTGCTGCTGCTGCTGCTGCTGCTGCTGCTGCTGCTATTGCTACTGCTGCTGCTGCTATTGCTGCTGCTGCTGCTACTGTTGCTGCTGCTGCTGCTGCTGCTACTGCTGCTACTGCTGCTGCTCGCTGCGTGGACTCGTCACGGCGAAATGATTTATTCGTTGGCATGCAGACAACGTCAGCCGTAATAATAGGAGGGGACTCGTACCACCCGACAGGCCTCAGCGTATACGATACACAAGGCTGCATGCATATATATATATATATATATATATATATGTGTGTGTGTGTGTGTGCGTGCGTGCGTGCGTGCGTGCGTGCGTGCGTGT